>NC_086000.1:38948893-39116797 GCF_030014385.1 Trichomycterus rosablanca | reverse complement strand
ACACACGCGAGACAGATTACCAAGGTCCAGCAAAGTATAGCAAAGTCTACCAAGGTATAGCAAAGTCTACCAAGGTATAGCAAAGTCTACCAAGGTATAGCAAAGTCTACCAAGGTAAAGCAAAGTCTACCAAGGTCCAGCAAAGTCTACCAAGGTATAGCAAAGTCTACCAAGGTATAGCAAAGTCTACCAAGGTCTACCAAGGTATAGCAAAGTCTACCAAGGTCTACCAAGGTATAGCAAAGTCCTACCAAGGTATAGCAAGGTCTACCAAGGTATAGCAAAGTCTACCAAGGTCTACCAAGGTATAGCAAAGTCTACCAAGTATAGCAAAGTCTACCAAGGTATAGCAAAGTCTACCAAGGTATAGCAAAGTCTACCAAGGTACAGCAAAGTATAGCAAAGTCTACCAAGGTATAGCAAAGTCTACCAAGGTATAGCAAAGTCTACCAAGGTATAGCAAAGTCTACCAAGGTCCAGCAAAGTCTACCAAGGTATAGCAAAGTCTACCAAGGTCCAGCAAAGTCTACCAAGGTATAGCAAAGTCTACCAAGGTATAGCAAAGTCTACCAAGGTCTACCAAGGTATAGCAAAGTCTACCAAGGTCTACCAAGGTATAGCAAAGTCTACCAAGGTATAGCAAGGTCTACCAAGGTATAGCAAAGTCTACCAAGGTCTACCAAGGTATAGCAAAGTCTACCAAGGTATAGCAAAGTCTACCAAGGTCCAGCAAAGTCTACCAAGGTATAGCAAAGTCTACCAAGGTATAGCAAAGTCTACCAAGGTCTACCAAGGTATAGCAAAGTCTACCAAGGTCTACCAAGGTATAGCAAAGTCTACCAAGGTATAGCAAAGTCTACCAAGGTCCAGCAAAGTCTACCAAGGTATAGCAAAGTCTACCAAGGTATAGCAAAGTCTACCAAGGTCTACCAAGGTATAGCAAGGTCTACCAAGGTATAGCAAAGTCTACCAAGGTATAGCAAAGTCTACCAAGGTCCAGCAAAGTCTACCAAGGTAAAGCAAGGTCTACCAAGGTATAGCAAAGTCTGCCAAGGTATAGCAAAGTCTACCAAGGTATAGCAAAGTCTACCAAGGTCTACCAAGGTATAGCAAAGTCTACCAAGGTATAGCAAAGTGTACCAAGGTATAGCAAAGTCTACCAAGGTATAGCAAAGTCTACCAAGGTATAGCAAAGTCTACCAAGGTATAGAAAAGTCTACCAAGGTATAGCAAAGTCTACCAAGGTCTACCAAGGTATAGCAAAGTCTACCAAGGTATAGCAAAGTGTACCAAGGTATAGCAAAGTCTACCAAGGTATAGCAAGGTCTACCAAGGTATAGCAAAGTCTACCAAGGTATAGCAAAGTCTACCAAGGTATAGCAAAGTCTACCAAGGTCTACCAAGGTATAGCAAAGTCTACCAAGGTATAGCAAAGTCTACCAAGGTCCAGCAAAGTCTACCAAGGTATAGCAAAGTCTACAAGGTCTACCAAGGTATAGCAAGGTCTACCAAGGTATAGCAAAGTCTACCAAGGTATAGCAAAGTCTACCAAGGTATAGCAAAGTCTACCAAGGTCTACCAAGGTATAGCAAAGTCTACCAAGGTCTACTAAGGTATAGCAAAGTCTACCAAGGTCTACCAAGGTATAGCAAAGTCTACCAAGGTATAGCAAGTCTACCAAGGTATAGCAAAGTCTACCAAGGTCTACCAAGGTATAGCAAAGTCTACCAAGGTCCAGCAAAGTCTACCAAGGTATAGCAAAGTCTACCAAGGTATAGCAAAGTCTACCAAGGTATAGCAAAGTCTACCAAGGTATAGCAAAGTCTACCAAGGTCTACCAAGGTATAGCAAAGTCTACCAAGGTATAGCAAAGTCTACCAGGTCTACCAAGGTATAGCAAAGTCTACCAAGGTCTACCAAGGTATAGCAAAGTCTACCAAGGTATAGCAAGGTCTACCAAGGTATAGCAAAGATCTACCAAGGTATAGCAAAGTCTACCAAGGTCCAGCAAAGTCTACCAAGGTATAGCAAAGTCTACCAAGGTATAGCAAAGTCTACCAAGGTCTACCAAGGTATAGCAAAGTCTACCAAGGTCTACCAAGGTATAGCAAAGTCTACCAAGGTATAGCAAAGTCTACCAAGGTATAGCAAAGTCTACCAAGGTATAGCAAAGTCTACCAAGGTATAGCAAAGTCTACCAAGGTCTACCAAGGTATAGCAAAGTCTACCAAGGTCTACCAAGGTATAGCAAAGTCTACCAAGGTATAGCAAGGTCTACCAAGGTATAGCAAAGTCTACCAAGGTCTACCAAGGTATAGCAAAGTCTACCAAGGTATAGCAAAGTCTACCAAGGTCCAGCAAAGTCTACCAAGGTATAGCAAAGTCTACCAAGGTATAGCAAAGTCTACCAAGGTCTACCAAGGTATAGCAAAGTCTTCCAAGGTATAGCAAAGTCTACCAAGGTCTACCAAGGTATAGCAAAGTCTACCAAGGTCTACCAAGGTATAGCAAAGTCTACCAAGGTCTACCAAGGTATAGCAAAGTCTACCAAGGTATAGCAAAGTCTACCAAGGTCTACCAAGGTATAGCAAAGTCTACCAAGGTCTACCAAGGTATAGCAAAGTCTACCAAGGTATAGCAAGGTCTACCAAGGTATAGCAAAGTCTACCAAGGTATAGCAAAGTCTACCAAGGTCCAGCAAAGTCTACCAAGGTATAGCAAAGTCTACCAAGGTATCGCAAAGTCTACCAAGGTATAGCAAAGTCTACCAAGGTCTACCAAGGTATAGCAAAGTCTACCAAGGTCTACCAAGGTATAGCAAAGTCTACCAAGGTATAGCAAAGTCTACCAAGGTATAGCAAAGTCTACCAAGGTCTACCAAGGTATAGCAAAGTCTACCAAGGTCTACCAAGGTATAGCAAAGTCTACCAAGGTATAGCAAGGTCTACCAAGGTATAGCAAAGTCTACCAAGGTCTACCAAGGTATAGCAAAGTCTACCAAGGTATAGCAAAGTCTACCAAGGTCCAGCAAAGTCTACCAAGGTATAGCAAAGTCTACCAAGGTATAGCAAAGTCTACCAAGGTCTACCAAGGTATAGCAAAGTCTTCCAAGGTATAGCAAAGTCTACCAAGGTCTACCAAGGTATAGCAAAGTCTACCAAGGTCTACCAAGGTATAGCAAAGTCTACCAAGGTCTACCAAGGTATAGCAAAGTCTACCAAGGTATAGCAAAGTCTACCAAGGTCTACCAAGGTATAGCAAAGTCTACCAAGGTCTACCAAGGTATAGCAAAGTCTACCAAGGTATAGCAAGGTCTACCAAGGTATAGCAAAGTCTACCAAGGTATAGCAAAGTCTACCAAGGTCCAGCAAAGTCTACCAAGGTCTACCAAGGTATAGCAAAGTCTTCCAAGGTATAGCAAAGTCTACCAAGGTCTACCAAGGTATAGCAAAGTCTACCAAGGTCTACCAAGGTATAGCAAAGTCTACCAAGGTCTACCAAGGTATAGCAAAGTCTACCAAGGTATAGCAAAGTCTACCAAGGTCTACCAAGGTATAGCAAAGTCTACCAAGGTCTACCAAGGTATAGCAAAGTCTACCAAGGTATAGCAAGGTCTACCAAGGTATAGCAAAGTCTACCAAGGTATAGCAAAGTCTACCAAGGTCTACCAAGGTATAGCAAAGTCTACCAAGGTCTACCAAGGTATAGCAAAGTCTACCAAGGTATAGCAAAGTCTACCAAGGTATAGCAAAGTCTACCAAGGTATAGCAAAGTCTACCAAGGTCTACCAAGGTATAGCAAAGTCTACCAAGGTCTACCAAGGTATAGCAAAGTCTACCAAGGTATAGCAAGGTCTACCAAGGTATAGCAAAGTCTACCAAGGTCTACCAAGGTATAGCAAAGTCTACCAAGGTATAGCAAAGTCTACCAAGGTCCAGCAAAGTCTACCAAGGTATAGCAAAGTCTACCAAGGTCTACCAAGGTATAGCAAAGTCTACCAATGTATAGCAAAGTCTACCAAGGTCTACCAAGGTATAGCAAAGTCTACCAAGGTCTACCAAGGTATAGCAAAGTCTACCAAGGTATAGCAAAGTCTACCAAGGTCTACCAAGGTATAGCAAAGTCTACCAAGGTCTACCAAGGTATAGCAAAGTCTACCAAGGTATAGCAAGGTCTACCAAGGTATAGCAAAGTCTACCAAGGTATAGCAAAGTCTACCAAGGTCCAGCAAAGTCTACCAAGGTATAGCAAAGTCTACCAAGGTATAGCAAAGTCTACCAAGGTATAGCAAAGTCTACCAAGGTATAGCAAAGTCTACCAAGGTCTACCAAGGTATAGCAAAGTCTACCAAGGTATAGCAAAGTCTACCAAGGTCTACCAAGGTATAGCAAAGTCTACCAAGGTCTACCAAGGTATAGCAAAGTCTACCAAGGTATAGCAAAGTCTACCAAGGTCTACCAAGGTATAGCAAAGTCTACCAAGGTCTACCAAGGTATAGCAAAGTCTACCAAGGTATAGCAAGGTCTACCAAGGTATAGCAAAGTCTACCAAGGTATAGCAAAGTCTACCAAGGTCCAGCAAAGTCTATCAAAGTATAGCAAAGTCTACCAAGGTATAGCAAAGTCTACCAAGGTATAGCAAAGTCTACCAAGGTATAGCAAAGTCTACCAAGGTATAGCAAAGTCTACCAAGGTCTACCAAGGTATAGCAAAGTCTACCAAGGTCTACCAAGGTATAGCAAAGTCTACCAAGGTCTACCAAGGTATAGCAAAGTCTACCAAGGTCCAGCAAAGTCTACCAAGGTATAGCAAGGTCTACCAAGGTATAGCAAAGTCTACCAAGGTATAGCAAAGTCTACCAAGGTATAGCAAAGTCTACCAAGGTCCAGCAAAGTCTACCAAGGTATAGCAAAGTCTACCAAGGTATAGCAAAGTCTACCAAGGTATAGCAAGGTCTACCAAGGTATAGCAAAGTCTACCAAGGTATAGCAAAGTCTACCAAGGTATAGCAAGGTCTACCAAGGTCTACCAAGGTATAGCAAAGTCTACCAAGGTCTACTAAGGTATAGCAGAGTCTACCAAGGTCTACCAAGGTATAGCAAAGTCTACCAAGGTCTACCAAGGTATAGTAAAGTCTACCAAGGTATAGCAAGGTCTACCAAGGTATAGCAAAGTCTACCAAGGTATAGCAAAGTCTACCAAGGTATAGCAAAGTCTACCAAGGTCTACCAAGGTATAGCAAAGTCTACCAAGGTCTACTAAGGTATAGCAAAGTCTACCAAGGTCTACCAAGGTATAGCAAAGTCTACCAAGGTATAGCAAGGTCTACCAAGGTATAGCAAAGTCTACCAAGGTCTACCAAGGTATAGCAAAGTCTACCAAGGTCCAGCAAAGTCTACCAAGGTATAGCAAAGTCTACCAAGGTATAGCAAAGTCTACCAAGGTATAGCAAAGTCTACCAAGGTATAGCAAAGTCTACCAAGGTCTACCAAGGTATAGCAAAGTCTACCAAGGTATAGCAAAGTCTACCAAGGTCTACCAAGGTATAGCAAAGTCTACCAAGGTCTACCAAGGTATAGCAAAGTCTACCAAGGTATAGCAAGGTCTACCAAGGTATAGCAAAGTCTACCAAGGTATAGCAAAGTCTACCAAGGTCCAGCAAAGTCTACCAAGGTATAGCAAAGTCTACCAAGGTATCGCAAAGTCTACCAAGGTATAGCAAAGTCTACCAAGGTCTGCCAAGGTATAGCAAAGTCTACCAAGGTCTACGAAGGTATAGCAAAGTCTACCAAGGTATAGCAAAGTCTACCAAGGTATAGCAAAGTCTACCAAGGTATAGCAAAGTCTACCAAGGTCTACCAAGGTATAGCAAAGTCTACCAAGGTCTACCAAGGTATAGCAAAGTCTACCAAGGTATAGCAAGGTCTACCAAGGTATAGCAAAGTCTACCAAGGTCTACCAAGGTATAGCAAAGTCTACCAAGGTATAGCAAAGTCTACCAAGGTCCAGCAAAGTCTACCAAGGTATAGCAAAGTCTACCAAGGTATAGCAAAGTCTACCAAGGTCTACCAAGGTATAGCAAAGTCTACCAAGGTATAGCAAGGTCTACCAAGGTATAGCAAAGTCTACCAAGGTCTACCAAGGTATAGCAAAGTCTACCAAGGTCTACCAAGGTATAGCAAAGTCTACCAAGGTATAGCAAAGTCTACCAAGGTATAGCAAAGTCTACCAAGGTATAGCAAAGTCTACCAAGGTCTACCAAGGTATAGCAAAGTCTACCAAGGTCTACCAAGGTATAGCAAAGTCTACCAAGGTATAGCAAAGTCTACCAAGGTATAGCAAAGTCTACCAAGGTATAGCAAAGTCTACCAAGGTATAGCAAAGTCTACCAAGGTCTACCAAGGTATAGCAAAGTCTACCAAGGTCTACCAAGGTATAGCAAAGTCTACCAAGGTATAGCAAGGTCTACCAAGGTATAGCAAAGTCTACCAAGGTCTACCAAGGTATAGCAAAGTCTACCAAGGTATAGCAAAGTCTACCAAGGTCCAGCAAAGTCTACCAAGGTATAGCAAAGTCTACCAAGGTCTACCAAGGTATAGCAAAGTCTACCAATGTATAGCAAAGTCTACCAAGGTCTACCAAGGTATAGCAAAGTCTACCAAGGTCTACCAAGGTATAGCAAAGTCTACCAAGGTATAGCAAAGTCTACCAAGGCCTACCAAGGTATAGCAAAGTCTACCAAGGTCTACCAAGGTATAGCAAAGTCTACCAAGGTATAGCAAGGTCTACCAAGGTATAGCAAAGTCTACCAAGGTATAGCAAAGTCTACCAAGGTCCAGCAAAGTCTACCAAGGTATAGCAAAGTCTACCAAGGTATAGCAAAGTCTACCAAGGTCTACCAAGGTATAGCAAAGTCTACCAAGGTATAGCAAAGTCTACCAAGGTCTACCAAGGTATAGCAAAGTCTACCAAGGTCTACCAAGGTATAGCAAAGTCTACCAAGGTATAGCAAAGTCTACCAAGGTCTACCAAGGTATAGCAAAGTCTACCAAGGTCTACCAAGGTATAGCAAAGTCTACCAAGGTATAGCAAGGTCTACCAAGGTATAGCAAAGTCTACCAAGGTATAGCAAAGTCTACCAAGGTCCAGCAAAGTCTATCAAGGTATAGCAAAGTCTACCAAGGTATAGCAAAGTCTACCAAGGTATAGCAAAGTCTACCAAGGTATAGCAAAGTCTACCAAGGTCTACCAAGGTATAGCAAAGTCTACCAAGGTCTACCAAGGTATAGCAAAGTCTACCAAGGTCCAGCAAAGTCTACCAAGGTATAGCAAGGTCTACCAAGGTATAGCAAAGTCTACCAAGGTATAGCAAAGTCTACCAAGGTATAGCAAAGTCTACCAAGGTCCAGCAAAGTCTACCAAGGTATAGCAAAGTCTACCAAGGTATAGCAAAGTCTACCAAGGTATAGCAAGGTCTACCAAGGTATAGCAAAGTCTACCAAGGTATAGCAAAGTCTACCAAGGTATAGCAAAGTCTACCAAGGTATAGCAAGGTCTACCAAGGTATAGCAAGGTCTACCAAGGTATAGCAAAGTCTACCAAGGTATAGCAAAGTCTACCAAGGTATAGCAAAGTCTACCAAGGTATATCAAGGTCTACCAAGGTATAGCAAGGTCTACCTAGGTATAGCAAAGTCTACCAAGGTATAGCAAAGTCTACCAAGGTCTACCAAGGTATAGCAAAGTCTACCAAGGTATAGCAAAGTCTACCAAGGTATAGCAAATTCTACCAAGGTATAGCAAGGTCTACCAAGGTATAGCAAGGTCTACCAAGGTATAGCAAAGTCTACCAAGGTATAGCAAAGTCTACCAAGGTATAGCAAGGTCTACCAAGGTATAGCAAAGTCTACCAAGGTCTACCAAGGTATAGCAAAGTCTACCAAGGTATAGCAAAGTCTACTAAGGTCCAGCAAAGTCTACCAAGGTATAGCAAAGTCTACCAAGGTATAGCAAAGTCTACCAAGGTATAGCAAAGTCTACCAAGGTCTACCAAGGTATAGCAAAGTCTACCAAGGTCTACCAAGGTATAGCAAAGTCTACCAAGGTATAGCAAAGTCTACCAAGGTCTACCAAGGTATAGCAAAGTCTACCAAGGTCTACCAAGGTATAGCAAAGTCTACCAAGGTATAGCAAAGTCTACCAAGGTCCAGCAAAGTCTATCAAAGTATAGCAAAGTCTACCAAGGTATAGCAAAGTCTACCAAGGTATAGCAAAGTCTACCAAGGTATAGCAAAGTCTACCAAGGTATAGCAAAGTCTACCAAGGTCTACCAAGGTATAGCAAAGTCTACCAAGGTCTACCAAGGTATAGCAAAGTCTACCAAGGTCTACCAAGGTATAGCAAAGTCTACCAAGGTCCAGCAAAGTCTACCAAGGTATAGCAAGGTCTACCAAGGTATAGCAAAGTCTACCAAGGTATAGCAAAGTCTACCAAGGTATAGCAAAGTCTACCAAGGTCCAGCAAAGTCTACCAAGGTATAGCAAAGTCTACCAAGGTATAGCAAAGTCTACCAAGGTATAGCAAGGTCTACCAAGGTATAGCAAAGTCTACCAAGGTATAGCAAAGTCTACCAAGGTATAGCAAGGTCTACCAAGGTCTACCAAGGTATAGCAAAGTCTACCAAGGTCTACTAAGGTATAGCAGAGTCTACCAAGGTCTACCAAGGTATAGCAAAGTCTACCAAGGTCTACCAAGGTATAGTAAAGTCTACCAAGGTATAGCAAGGTCTACCAAGGTATAGCAAAGTCTACCAAGGTATAGCAAAGTCTACCAAGGTATAGCAAAGTCTACCAAGGTCTACCAAGGTATAGCAAAGTCTACCAAGGTCTACTAAGGTATAGCAAAGTCTACCAAGGTCTACCAAGGTATAGCAAAGTCTACCAAGGTATAGCAAGGTCTACCAAGGTATAGCAAAGTCTACCAAGGTCTACCAAGGTATAGCAAAGTCTACCAAGGTCCAGCAAAGTCTACCAAGGTATAGCAAAGTCTACCAAGGTATAGCAAAGTCTACCAAGGTATAGCAAAGTCTACCAAGGTATAGCAAAGTCTACCAAGGTCTACCAAGGTATAGCAAAGTCTACCAAGGTATAGCAAAGTCTACCAAGGTCTACCAAGGTATAGCAAAGTCTACCAAGGTCTACCAAGGTATAGCAAAGTCTACCAAGGTATAGCAAGGTCTACCAAGGTATAGCAAAGTCTACCAAGGTATAGCAAAGTCTACCAAGGTCCAGCAAAGTCTACCAAGGTATAGCAAAGTCTACCAAGGTATCGCAAAGTCTACCAAGGTATAGCAAAGTCTACCAAGGTCTGCCAAGGTATAGCAAAGTCTACCAAGGTCTACGAAGGTATAGCAAAGTCTACCAAGGTATAGCAAAGTCTACCAAGGTATAGCAAAGTCTACCAAGGTATAGCAAAGTCTACCAAGGTCTACCAAGGTATAGCAAAGTCTACCAAGGTCTACCAAGGTATAGCAAAGTCTACCAAGGTATAGCAAGGTCTACCAAGGTATAGCAAAGTCTACCAAGGTCTACCAAGGTATAGCAAAGTCTACCAAGGTATAGCAAAGTCTACCAAGGTCCAGCAAAGTCTACCAAGGTATAGCAAAGTCTACCAAGGTATAGCAAAGTCTACCAAGGTCTACCAAGGTATAGCAAAGTCTACCAAGGTATAGCAAGGTCTACCAAGGTATAGCAAAGTCTACCAAGGTCTACCAAGGTATAGCAAAGTCTACCAAGGTCTACCAAGGTATAGCAAAGTCTACCAAGGTATAGCAAAGTCTACCAAGGTATAGCAAAGTCTACCAAGGTATAGCAAAGTCTACCAAGGTCTACCAAGGTATAGCAAAGTCTACCAAGGTCTACCAAGGTATAGCAAAGTCTACCAAGGTATAGCAAAGTCTACCAAGGTATAGCAAAGTCTACCAAGGTATAGCAAAGTCTACCAAGGTCTACCAAGGTATAGCAAAGTCTACCAAGGTCTACCAAGGTATAGCAAAGTCTACCAAGGTATAGCAAGGTCTACCAAGGTATAGCAAAGTCTACCAAGGTCTACCAAGGTATAGCAAAGTCTACCAAGGTATAGCAAAGTCTACCAAGGTCCAGCAAAGTCTACCAAGGTATAGCAAAGTCTACCAAGGTCTACCAAGGTATAGCAAAGTCTACCAATGTATAGCAAAGTCTACCAAGGTCTACCAAGGTATAGCAAAGTCTACCAAGGTCTACCAAGGTATAGCAAAGTCTACCAAGGTATAGCAAAGTCTACCAAGGCCTACCAAGGTATAGCAAAGTCTACCAAGGTCTACCAAGGTATAGCAAAGTCTACCAAGGTATAGCAAGGTCTACCAAGGTATAGCAAAGTCTACCAAGGTATAGCAAAGTCTACCAAGGTCCAGCAAAGTCTACCAAGGTATAGCAAAGTCTACCAAGGTATAGCAAAGTCTACCAAGGTCTACCAAGGTATAGCAAAGTCTACCAAGGTATAGCAAAGTCTACCAAGGTCTACCAAGGTATAGCAAAGTCTACCAAGGTCTACCAAGGTATAGCAAAGTCTACCAAGGTATAGCAAAGTCTACCAAGGTCTACCAAGGTATAGCAAAGTCTACCAAGGTCTACCAAGGTATAGCAAAGTCTACCAAGGTATAGCAAGGTCTACCAAGGTATAGCAAAGTCTACCAAGGTATAGCAAAGTCTACCAAGGTCCAGCAAAGTCTATCAAGGTATAGCAAAGTCTACCAAGGTATAGCAAAGTCTACCAAGGTATAGCAAAGTCTACCAAGGTATAGCAAAGTCTACCAAGGTCTACCAAGGTATAGCAAAGTCTACCAAGGTCTACCAAGGTATAGCAAAGTCTACCAAGGTCCAGCAAAGTCTACCAAGGTATAGCAAGGTCTACCAAGGTATAGCAAAGTCTACCAAGGTATAGCAAAGTCTACCAAGGTATAGCAAAGTCTACCAAGGTCCAGCAAAGTCTACCAAGGTATAGCAAAGTCTACCAAGGTATAGCAAAGTCTACCAAGGTATAGCAAGGTCTACCAAGGTATAGCAAAGTCTACCAAGGTATAGCAAAGTCTACCAAGGTATAGCAAAGTCTACCAAGGTATAGCAAGGTCTACCAAGGTATAGCAAGGTCTACCAAGGTATAGCAAAGTCTACCAAGGTATAGCAAAGTCTACCAAGGTATAGCAAAGTCTACCAAGGTATATCAAGGTCTACCAAGGTATAGCAAGGTCTACCTAGGTATAGCAAAGTCTACCAAGGTATAGCAAAGTCTACCAAGGTCTACCAAGGTATAGCAAAGTCTACCAAGGTATAGCAAAGTCTACCAAGGTATAGCAAATTCTACCAAGGTATAGCAAGGTCTACCAAGGTATAGCAAGGTCTACCAAGGTATAGCAAAGTCTACCAAGGTATAGCAAAGTCTACCAAGGTATAGCAAGGTCTACCAAGGTATAGCAAAGTCTACCAAGGTCTACCAAGGTATAGCAAAGTCTACCAAGGTATAGCAAAGTCTACTAAGGTCCAGCAAAGTCTACCAAGGTATAGCAAAGTCTACCAAGGTATAGCAAAGTCTACCAAGGTATAGCAAAGTCTACCAAGGTCTACCAAGGTATAGCAAAGTCTACCAAGGTCTACCAAGGTATAGCAAAGTCTACCAAGGTATAGCAAAGTCTACCAAGGTCTACCAAGGTATAGCAAAGTCTACCAAGGTCTACCAAGGTATAGCAAAGTCTACCAAGGTATAGCAAGGTCTACCAAGGTATAGCAAAGTCTACCAAGGTATAGCAAAGTCTACCAAGGTCTACAAAGGTATAGCAAAGTCTACCAAGGTCTACCAAGGTATAGCAAAATCTACCAAGGTCCAGCAAAGTCTACCAAGGTATAGCAAGGTCTACCAAGGTATAGCAAAGTCTACCAAGGTATAGCAAAGTCTACCAATGTCCAGCAAAGTCTACCAAGGTATAGCAAGGTCTACCAAGGTATAGCAAAGTCTACCAAGGTATAGCAAAGTCTACCAAGGTATAGCAAAGTCTACCAAGGTATATCAAGGTCTACCAAGGTATAGCAAGGTCTACCAAGGTATAGCAAAGTCTACCAAGGTATAGCAAAGTCTACCAAGGTATAGCAAGGTCTACCAAGGTATAGCAAGGTCTAACAAGGTATAGCAAAGTCTACCAAGGTATAGCAAAGTCTACCAAGGTATAGCAAAGTCTACCAAGGTATAGCAAGGTCTACCAAGGTATAGCAAGGTCTACCAAGGTATAGCAAGGTCTACCAAGGTATAGCAAAGTCTACCAAGGTATAGCAAAGTCTACCAAGGTATAGCAGGGTCTACCAAGGTATAGCATGGTATAGCAAAGTCTACCAAGGTATAGCAAGGTCTACCAAGGTATAGCAAAGTCTACCAAGGTATAGCAAAGTCTACCAAGGTATAGCAAGGTCTACCAAGGTATAGCAAAGTCTACCAAGGTATAGCAAAGTCTACCAAGGTATAGCAAAGTCTACCAAGGTATAGCAAAGTCTTCCAAGGTATAGCAAAGTCTACCAAGGTATAGCAAAGTCTACCAAGGTATAGCAAGGTCTACCAAGGTATAGCAAAGTCTACCAAGGTATAGCAAGGTCTACCAAGGTCTACCAAGGTATAGCAAAGTCTACCAAGGTATAGCAAAGTCTACCAAGGTATAGCAAGGTCTACCAAGGTATAGCAAAGTCTACCAAGGTATAGCAAGTTCTACCAAGGTCTACCAAGGTATAGCAAAGTCTACCAAGGTATAGCAAAGTCTACCAAGGTATAGCAAAGTCTACCAAGGTATAGCAAAGTCTACCAAGGTATAGCAAAGTCTACCAAGGTATAGCAACGTCTAACAAGGTCTACCAAGGTATAGCAAAGTCTACCAAGGTCTACCAAGGTATAGCAAAGTCTACCAAGGTCCAGCAAAGTCTACCAAGGTATAGCAAAGTCTACCAAGGTATAGCAAAGTCTACCAAGGTCTACCAAGGTATAGCAAAGTCTACCAAGGTCTACCAAGGTATAGCAAAGTCTACCAAGGTATAGCAAAGTCTACCAAGGTCCAGCAAAGTCTACCAAGGTATAGCAAAGTCTACCAAGGTATAGCAAAGTCTACCAAGGTCTACCAAGGTATAGCAAAGTCTACCAAGGTCCAGCAAAGTCTACCAAGGTATAGCAAGGTCTACCAAGGTATAGCAAAGTCTACCAAGGTATAGCAAAGTCTACCAAGGTATAGCAAAGTCTACCAAGGTCTACCAAGGTATAGCAAAGTCTACCAAGGTATAGCAAAGTGTACCAAGGTCCAGCAAAGTCTACCAAGGTATAGCAAAGTCTACCAAGGTATAGCAAAGTCTACCAAGGTCTACCAAGGTATAGCAAAGTCTACCAAGGTATAGCAAAGTCTACCAAGGTCTACCAAGGTATAGCAAAGTCTACCAAGGTCTACCAAGGTATAGCAAAGTCTACCAAGGTATAGCAAAGTCTACCAAGGTCTACCAAGGTATAGCAAAGTCTACCAAGGTATAGCAAGGTCTACCAAGGTATAGCAAAGTCTACCAAGGTATAGCAAAGTCTACCAAGGTCCAGCAAAGTCTATCAAGGTATAGCAAAGTCTACCAAGGTATAGCAAAGTCTACCAAGGTATAGCAAAGTCTACCAAGGTATAGCAAAGTCTACCAAGGTCTACCAAGGTATAGCAAAGTCTACCAAGGTCTACCAAGGTATAGCAAAGTCTACCAAGGTCTACCAAGGTATAGCAAAGTCTACCAAGGTCCAGCAAAGTCTACCAAGGTATAGCAAGGTCTACCAAGGTATAGCAAAGTCTACCAAGGTATAGCAAAGTCTACCAAGGTATAGCAAAGTCTACCAAGGTCCAGCAAAGTCTACCAAGGTATAGCAAAGTCTACCAAGGTATAGCAAAGTCTACCAAGGTATAGCAAGGTCTACCAAGGTATAGCAAAGTCTACCAAGGTATAGCAAAGTCTACCAAGGTATAGCAAGGTCTACCAAGGTATAGCAAGGTCTACCAAGGTATAGCAAAGTCTACCAAGGTATAGCAAAGTCTACCAAGGTATAGCAAAGTCTACCAAGGTATATCAAGGTCTACCAAGGTATAGCAAGGTCTACCTAGGTATAGCAAAGTCTACCAAGGTATAGCAAAGTCTACCAAGGTCTACCAAGGTATAGCAAAGTCTACCAAGGTATAGCAAAGTCTACCAAGGTATAGCAAATTCTACCAAGGTATAGCAAGGTCTACCAAGGTATAGCAAGGTCTACCAAGGTATAGCAAAGTCTACCAAGGTATAGCAAAGTCTACCAAGGTATAGCAAAGTCTACCAAGGTATAGCAAGGTCTACCAAGGTATAGCAAAGTCTACCAAGGTCTACCAAGGTATAGCAAAGTCTACCAAGGTATAGCAAAGTCTACTAAGGTCCAGCAAAGTCTACCAAGGTATAGCAAAGTCTACCAAGGTATAGCAAAGTCTACCAAGGTATAGCAAAGTCTACCAAGGTCTACCAAGGTATAGCAAAGTCTACCAAGGTCTACCAAGGTATAGCAAAGTCTACCAAGGTATAGCAAAGTCTACCAAGGTCTACCAAGGTATAGCAAAGTCTACCAAGGTCTACCAAGGTATAGCAAAGTCTACCAAGGTATAGCAAGGTCTACCAAGGTATAGCAAAGTCTACCAAGGTATAGCAAAGTCTACCAAGGTCTACAAAGGTATAGCAAAGTCTACCAAGGTCTACCAAGGTATAGCAAAATCTACCAAGGTCCAGCAAAGTCTACCAAGGTATAGCAAGGTCTACCAAGGTATAGCAAAGTCTACCAAGGTATAGCAAAGTCTACCAATGTCCAGCAAAGTCTACCAAGGTATAGCAAGGTCTACCAAGGTATAGCAAAGTCTACCAAGGTATAGCAAAGTCTACCAAGGTATAGCAAAGTCTACCAAGGTATATCAAGGTCTACCAAGGTATAGCAAGGTCTACCAAGGTATAGCAAAGTCTACCAAGGTATAGCAAAGTCTACCAAGGTATAGCAAGGTCTACCAAGGTATAGCAAGGTCTAACAAGGTATAGCAAAGTCTACCAAGGTATAGCAAAGTCTACCAAGGTATAGCAAAGTCTACCAAGGTATAGCAAGGTCTACCAAGGTATAGCAAGGTCTACCAAGGTATAGCAAGGTCTACCAAGGTATAGCAAAGTCTACCAAGGTATAGCAAAGTCTACCAAGGTATAGCAGGGTCTACCAAGGTATTGCATGGTATAGCAAAGTCTACCAAGGTATAGCAAGGTCTACCAAGGTATAGCAAAGTCTACCAAGGTATAGCAAAGTCTACCAAGGTATAGCAAGGTCTACCAAGGTATAGCAAAGTCTACCAAGGTATAGCAAAGTCTACCAAGGTATAGCAAAGTCTACCAAGGTATAGCAAAGTCTACCAAGGTATAGCAAAGTCTACCAAGGTATAGCAAGGTCTACCAAGGTATAGCAAAGTCTACCAAGGTATAGCAAGGTCTACCAAGGTCTACCAAGGTATAGCAAAGTCTACCAAGGTATAGCAAAGTCTACCAAGGTATAGCAAGGTCTACCAAGGTATAGCAAAGTCTACCAAGGTATAGCAAGTTCTACCAAGGTCTACCAAGGTATAGCAAAGTCTACCAAGGTATAGCAAAGTCTACCAAGGTATAGCAAAGTCTACCAAGGTATAGCAAAGTCTACCAAGGTATAGCAAAGTCTACCAAGGTATAGCAACGTCTAACAAGGTCTACCAAGGTATAGCAAAGTCTACCAAGGTCTACCAAGGTATAGCAAAGTCTACCAAGGTCCAGCAAAGTCTACCAAGGTATAGCAAAGTCTACCAAGGTATAGCAAAGTCTACCAAGGTCTACCAAGGTATAGCAAAGTCTAACAAGGTCTACCAAGGTATAGCAAAGTCTACCAAGGTATAGCAAAGTCTACCAAGGTCCAGCAAAGTCTACCAAGGTATAGCAAAGTCTACCAAGGTATAGCAAAGTCTACCAAGGTCTACCAAGGTATAGCAAAGTCTACCAAGGTCCAGCAAAGTCTACCAAGGTATAGCAAGGTCTACCAAGGTATAGCAAAGTCTACCAAGGTATAGCAAAGTCTACCAAGGTATAGCAAAGTCTACCAAGGTCTACCAAGGTATAGCAAAGTCTACCAAGGTATAGCAAAGTGTACCAAGGTATAGCAAAGTGTACCAAGGTATAGCAAAGTCTACCAAGGTATAGCAAGGTCTACCAAGGTATAGCAAAGTCTACCAAGGTATAGCAAAGTCTACCAAGTTATAGCAAAGTCTACCAAGGTCTACCAAGGTATAGCAAAGTCTACCAAGGTATAGCAAGGTCTACCAAGGTATAGCAAAGTCTACCAAGGTATAACAAGTTCTACCAAGGTCTACCAAGGTATAGCAAAGTCTACCAAGGTATAGCAAAGTCTACCAAGGTATAGCAAAGTCTACCAAGGTATAGCAAAGTCTACCAAGGTATAGCAAAGTCTACCAAGGTATAGCAAGGTCTACCAAGGTATAGCAAAGTCTACCAAGGTATAGCAAAGTCTACCAAGGTCCAGCAAAGTCTATCAAGGTATAGCAAAGTCTACCAGGGTATAGCAAAGTCTACCAAGGTATAGCAAAGTCTACCAAGGTCTACCAAGGTATAGCAAAGTCTACCAAGGTCTACCAAGGTATAGCAAAGTCTACCAAGGTCTACCAAGGTATAGCAAAGTCTACCAAGGTCTAGCAAAGTCTACCAAGGTATAGCAAGGTCTACCAAGGTATAGCAAAGTCTACCAAGGTATAGCAAAGTCTACCAAGGTATAGCAAAGTCTACCAAGTTCCAGCAAAGTCTACCAAGGTATAGCAAAGTCTACCAAGGTATAGCAAAGTCTACCAAGGTATAGCAAGGTCTACCAAGGTATAGCAAAGTCTACCAAGGTATAGCAAAGTCTACCAAGGTATAGCAAAGTCTACCAAGGTATAGCAAGGTCTACCAAGGTATAGCAAGGTCTACCAAGGTATAGCAAAGTCTACCAAGGTATAGCAAAGTCTACCAAGGTATATCAAGGTCTACCAAGGTATAGCAAGGTCTACCTAGGTATAGCAAAGTCTACCAAGGTCTACCAAGGTATAGCAAAGTCTACCAAGGTATAGCAAAGTCTACCAAGGTATAGCAAATTCTACCAAGGTATAGCAAGGTCTACCAAGGTATAGCAAGGTCTACCAAGGTATAGCAAAGTCTACCAAGGTATAGCAAAGTCTACCAAGGTATAGCAAAGTCTACCAAGGTATAGCAAGGTCTACCAAGGTATAGCAAAGTCTACCAAGGTCTACCAAGGTATAGCAAAGTCTACCAAGGTATAGCAAAGTCTACTAAGGTCCAGCAAAGTCTACCAAGGTATAGCAAAGTCTACCAAGGTATAGCAAAGTCTACCAAGGTATAGCAAAGTCTACCAAGGTCTACCAAGGTATAGCAAAGTCTACCAAGGTCTACCAAGGTATAGCAAAGTCTACCAAGGTATAGCAAAGTCTACCAAGGTCTACCAAGGTATAGCAAAGTCTACCAAGGTCTACCAAGGTATAGCAAAGTCTACCAAGGTATAGCAAGGTCTACCAAGGTATAGCAAAGTCTACCAAGGTATAGCAAAGTCTACCAAGGTCTACCAAGGTATAGCAAAGTCTACCAAGGTCTACCAAGGTATAGCAAAGTCTACCAAGGTCCAGCAAAGTCTACCAAGGTATAGCAAGGTCTACCAAGGTATAGCAAAGTCTACCAAGGTATAGCAAAGTCTACCAATGTCCAGCAAAGTCTACCAAGGTATAGCAAAGTCTACCAAGGTATAGCAAAGTCTACCAAGGTATAGCAAAGTCTACCAAGGTATATCAAGGTCTACCAAGGTATAGCAAGGTCTACCAAGGTATAGCAAAGTCTACCAAGGTATAGCAAAGTCTACCAAGGTATAGCAAGGTCTACCAAGGTATAGCAAGGTCTAACAAGGTATAGCAAAGTCTACCAAGGTATAGCAAAGTCTACCAAGGTATAGCAAAGTCTACCAAGGTATAGCAAGGTCTACCAAGGTATAGCAAGGTCTACCAAGGTATAGCAAGGTCTACCAAGGTATAGCAAAGTCTACCAAGGTATAGCAAAGTCTACCAAGGTATAGCAGGGTCTACCAAGGTATAGCATGGTATAGCAAAGTCTACCAAGGTATAGCAAGGTCTACCAAGGTATAGCAAAGTCTACCAAGGTATAGCAAAGTCTACCAAGGTATAGCAAGGTCTACCAAGGTATAGCAAAGTCTACCAAGGTATAGCAAAGTCTACCAAGGTATAGCAGGGTCTACCAAGGTATAGCATGGTATAGCAAAGTCTACCAAGGTATAGCAAGGTCTACCAAGGTATAGCAAAGTCTACCAAGGTATAGCAAAGTCTACCAAGGTATAGCAAGGTCTACCAAGGTATAGCAAAGTCTACCAAGGTATAGCAAAGTCTACCAAGGTATAGCAAAGTCTACCAAGGTATAGCAAAGTCTACCAATGTATAGCAAAGTCTACCAAGGTATAGCAAGGTCTACCAAGGTATAGCAAAGTCTACCAAGGTATAGCAAGGTCTACCAAGGTCTACCAAGGTATAGCAAAGTCTACCAAGGTATAGCAAAGTCTACCAAGGTATAGCAAGGTCTACCAAGGTATAGCAAAGTCTACCAAGGTATAGCAAGTTCTACCAAGGTCTACCAAGGTATAGCAAAGTCTACCAAGGTATAGCAAAGTCTACCAAGGTATAGCAAAGTCTACCAAGGTATAGCAAAGTCTACCAAGGTATAGCAAAGTCTACCAAGGTATAGCAACGTCTAACAAGGTCTACCAAGGTATAGCAAAGTCTACCAAGGTCTACCAAGGTATAGCAAAGTCTACCAAGGTCCAGCAAAGTCTACCAAGGTATAGCAAAGTCTACCAAGGTCTACCAAGGTATAGCAAAGTCTACCAAGGTCTACCAAGGTATAGCAAAGTCTACCAAGGTATAGCAAAGTCTACCAAGGTCCAGCAAAGTCTACCAAGGTATAGCAAAGTCTACCAAGGTATAGCAAAGTCTACCAAGGTCTACCAAGGTATAGCAAAGTCTACCAAGGTCTACCAAGGTATAGCAAAGTCTACCAAGGTCCAGCAAAGTCTACCAAGGTATAGCAAGGTCTACCAAGGTATAGCAAAGTCTACCAAGGTATAGCAAAGTCTACCAAGGTATAGCAAAGTCTACCAAGGTCCAGCAAAGTCTACCAAGGTATAGCAAAGTCTACCAAGGTATAGCAAAGTCTACCAAGGTATAGCAAGGTCTACCAAGGTATAGCAAAGTCTACCAAGGTATAGCAAAGTCTACCAAGGTATAGCAAAGTCTACCAAGGTATAGCAAGGTCTACCAAGGTATAGCAAGGTCTACCAAGGTATAGCAAAGTCTACCAAGGTATAGCAAAGTCTACCAAGGTATAGCAAAGTCTACCAAGGTATATCAAGGTCTACCAAGGTATAGCAAGGTCTACCTAGGTATAGCAAAGTCTACCAAGGTCTACCAAGGTATAGCAAAGTCTACCAAGGTATAGCAAAGTCTACCAAGGTATAGCAAATTCTACCAAGGTATAGCAAGGTCTACCAAGGTATAGCAAGGTCTACCAAGGTATAGCAAAGTCTACCAAGGTATAGCAAAGTCTACCAAGGTATAGCAAAGTCTACCAAGGTATAGCAAGGTCTACCAAGGTATAGCAAAGTCTACCAAGGTCTACCAAGGTATAGCAAAGTCTACCAAGGTATAGCAAAGTCTACTAAGGTCCAGCAAAGTCTACCAAGGTATAGCAAAGTCTACCAAGGTATAGCAAAGTCTACCAAGGTATAGCAAAGTCTACCAAGGTCTACCAAGGTATAGCAAAGTCTACCAAGGTCTACCAAGGTATAGCAAAGTCTACCAAGGTATAGCAAAGTCTACCAAGGTCTACCAAGGTATAGCAAAGTCTACCAAGGTCTACCAAGGTATAGCAAAGTCTACCAAGGTATAGCAAGGTCTACCAAGGTATAGCAAAGTCTACCAAGGTATAGCAAAGTCTACCAAGGTCTACCAAGGTATAGCAAAGTCTACCAAGGTCTACCAAGGTATAGCAAAGTCTACCAAGGTCCAGCAAAGTCTACCAAGGTATAGCAAGGTCTACCAAGGTATAGCAAAGTCTACCAAGGTATAGCAAAGTCTACCAAGGTATAGCAAAGTCTACCAATGTCCAGCAAAGTCTACCAAGGTGTAGCAAGGTCTACCAAGGTATAGCAAAGTCTACCAAGGTATAGCAAAGTCTACCAAGGTATAGCAAAGTCTACCAAGGTATATCAAGGTCTACCAAGGTATAGCAAGGTCTACCAAGGTATAGCAAAGTCTACCAAGGTATAGCAAAGTCTACCAAGGTATAGCAAGGTCTACCAAGGTATAGCAAGGTCTAACAAGGTATAGCAAAGTCTACCAAGGTATAGCAAAGTCTACCAAGGTATAGCAAAGTCTACCAAGGTATAGCAAGGTCTACCAAGGTATAGCAAGGTCTACCAAGGTATAGCAAGGTCTACCAAGGTATAGCAAAGTCTACCAAGGTATAGCAAAGTCTACCAAGGTATAGCAGGGTCTACCAAGGTATAGCATGGTATAGCAAAGTCTACCAAGGTATAGCAAGGTCTACCAAGGTATAGCAAAGTCTACCAAGGTATAGCAAAGTCTACCAAGGTATAGCAAGGTCTACCAAGGTATAGCAAAGTCTACCAAGGTATAGCAAAGTCTACCAAGGTATAGCAAAGTCTACCAAGGTATAGCAAAGTCTACCAAGGTATAGCAAAGTCTACCAAGGTATAGCAAAGTCTACCAAGGTATAGCAAGGTCTACCAAGGTATAGCAAAGTCTACCAAGGTATAGCAAGGTCTACCAAGGTCTACCAAGGTATAGCAAAGTCTACCAAGGTATAGCAAAGTCTACCAAGGTATAGCAAGGTCTACCAAGGTATAGCAAAGTCTACCAAGGTATAGCAAGTTCTACCAAGGTCTACCAAGGTATAGCAAAGTCTACCAAGGTATAGCAAAGTCTACCAAGGTATAGCAAAGTCTACCAAGGTATAGCAAAGTCTACCAAGGTATAGCAAAGTCTACCAAGGTATAGCAAAGTCTACCAAGGTATAGCAACGTCTAACAAGGTCTACCAAGGTATAGCAAAGTCTACCAAGGTCTACCAAGGTATAGCAAAGTCTACCAAGGTCCAGCAAAGTCTACGAAGGTATAGCAAAGTCTACCAAGGTATAGCAAAGTCTACCAAGGTCTACCAAGGTATAGCAAAGTCTACCAAGGTCTACCAAGGTATAGCAAAGTCTACCAAGGTATAGCAAAATCTACCAAGGTCCAGCAAAGTCTACCAAGGTATAGCAAAGTCTACCAAGGTATAGCAAAGTCTACCAAGGTCTACCAAGGTATAGCAAAGTCTACCAAGGTCCAGCAAAGTCTACCAAGGTATAGCAAGGTCTACCAAGGTATAGCAAAGTCTACCAAGGTATAGCAAAGTCTACCAAGGTATAGCAAAGTCTACCAAGGTCTACCAAGGTATAGCAAAGTCTACCAAGGTATAGCAAAGTGTACCAAGGTATAGCAAAGTGTACCAAGGTATAGCAAAGTCTACCAAGGTATAGCAAGGTCTACCAAGGTTTAGCAAAGTCTACCAAGGTATAGCAAAGTCTACCAAGTTATAGCAAAGTCTACCAAGGTCTACCAAGGTATAGCAAAGTCTACCAAGGTATAGCAAGGTCTACCAAGGTATAGCAAAGTCTACCAAGGTATAACAAGTTCTACCAAGGTCTACCAAGGTATAGCAAAGTCTACCAAGGTATAGCAAAGTCTACCAAGGTATAGCAAAGTCTACCAAGGTATAGCAAAGTCTACCAAGGTATAGCAACGTCTACCAAGGTCTACCAAGGTATAGCAAAGTCTACCAAGGTCTACCAAGGTATAGCAAAGTCTACCAAGGTCCAGCAAAGTCTACCAAGGTATAGCAAAGTCTACCAAGGTATAGCAAAGTCTACCAAGGTCTACCAAGGTATAGCAAAGTCTACCAAGGTATAGCAAAGTCTACCAAGGTATAGCAAAGTCTACCAAGGTCCAGCAAAGTCTACCAAGGTCCAGCAAAGTCTACCAAGGTATAGCAAAGTCTACCAAGGTATAGCAAAGTCTACCAAGGTCTACCAAGGTATAGCAAAGTCTACCAAGGTCCAGCAAAGTCTACCAAGGTATAGCAAGGTCTACCAAGGTATAGCAAAGTCTACCAAGGTATAGCAAAGTCTACCAAGGTATAGCAAAGTCTACCAAGGTCTACCAAGGTATAGCAAAGTCTACCAAGGTATAGCAAAGTGTACCAAGGTATAGCAAAGTGTACCAAGGTATAGCAAAGTCTACCAAGGTATAGCAAGGTCTACCAAGGTATAGCAAAGTCTACCAAGGTATAGCAAAGTCTACCAAGGTATGGCAAAGTCTACCAAGGTCTACCAAGGTATAGCAAAGTCTACCAAGGTATAGCAAAGTGTACCAAGGTATAGCAAAGTCTACCAAGGTATAGCAAAGTCAACCAAGGTATAGCAAAGTCTACCAAGGTCCAGCAAAGTCTACCAAGGTATAGCAAAGTCTACCAAGGTCTACCAAGGTATAGCAAAGTCTACCAAGGTCTACCAAGGTATAGTAAAGTCTACCAAGGTATAGCAAGGTCTACCAAGGTATAGCAAAGTCTACCAAGGTATAGCAAAGTCTACCAAGGTATAGCAAAGTCTACCAAGGTCTACCAAGGTATAGCAAAGTCTACCAAGGTCTACTAAGGTATAGCAAAGTCTACCAAGGTCTACCAAGGTATAGCAAAGTCTACCAAGGTATAGCAAGGTCTACCAAGGTATAGCAAAGTCTACCAAGGTCTACCAAAGTATAGCAAAGTCTACCAAGGTCCAGCAAAGTCTACCAAGGTATAGCAAAGTCTACCAAGGTATAGCAAAGTCTACCAAGGTCTACCAAGGTATAGCAAAGTCTACCAAGGTATAGCAAAGTCTACCAAGGTCTACCAAGGTATAGCAAAGTCTACCAAGGTCTACCAAGGTATAGCAAAGTCTACCAAGGTATAGCAAGGTCTACCAAGGTATAGCAAAGTCTACCAAGGTATAGCAAAGTCTACCAAGGTCCAGCAAAGTCTACCAAGGTATAGCAAAGTGTACCAAGGTATAGCAAAGTCTACCAAGGTATAGCAAAGTCTACCAAGGTATAGCAAAGTCTACCAAGGTCAACCAAGGTATAGCAAAGTCTACCAAGGTATAGCAAAGTCTACCAAGGTCAACCAAGGTATAGCAAAGTCTACCAAGGTCTACCAAGGTATAGCAAAGTCTACCAAGGTCTACCAAGGTATAGCAAAGTCGACCAAGGTCCAGCAAAGTCTACCAAGGTATAGCAAAGTCTACCAAGGTATAGCAAAGTCTACCAAGGTATAGCAAAGTCTACCAAGGTATAGCAAAGTCTACCAAGGTCCAGCAAAGTCTACCAAGGTATAGCAAAGTCTACCAAGGTATAGCAAAGTCTACCAAGGTCTACCAAGGTATAGCAAAGTCTACCAAGGTCTACCAAGGTATAGCAAAGTCTACCAAGGTCTACCAAGGTATAGCAAAGTCTACCAAGGTCTACCAAGGTATAGCAAAGTCTACCAAGGTCTACCAAGGTATAGCAAAGTCTACCAAGGTCTACCAAGGTATAGCAAAGTCTACCAAGGTATAGCAAAGTCTACCAAGGTATAGCAAAGTCTACCAAGGTCTACCAAGGTATAGCAAAGTCTACCAAGGTATAGCAAAGTCTACCAAGGTATAGCAAGGTCTACCAAGGTCTACCAAGGTATAGCAAAGTCTACCAAGGTATAGCAAGGTCTACCAAGGTATAGCAAAGTCTACCAAGGTATAGCAAAGTCTACCAAGGTACAGCAAGGTCTACCAAGGTATTGCAAAGTCTACCAAGGTATAGCAAGGTCTACCAAGGTCTACCAAGGTATAGCAAAGTCTACCAAGGTATAGCAAGGTCTACCAAGGTATAGCAAGGTCTACCAAGGTATAGCAAAGTCTACCAAGGTATAGCAAAGTCTACCAAGGTATAGCAAAGTCTACCAAGGTCTACCAAGGTATAGCAAAGTCTACCAAGGTCTACCAAGGTATAGCAAAGTCTACCAAGGTATAGCAAGGTCTACCAAGGTATAGCAAAGTCTACCAAGGTCTACCAAGGTATAGCAAAGTCTACCAAGGTATAGCAAGGTCTACCAAGGTATAGCAAAGTCTACCAAGGTCTACCAAGGTATAGCAAAGTCTACCAAGGTATAGCAAAGTCTACCAAGGTCCAGCAAAGTCTACCAAGGTATAGCAAAGTCTACCAAGGTATAGCAAAGTCTACCAAGGTATAGCAAAGTCTACCAAGGTCTACCAAGGTTTAGCAAAGTCTACCAAGGTCTACCAAGGTATAGCAAAGTCTACCAAGGTATAGCAAAGTCTACCAAGGTCTACCAAGGTATAGCAAAGTCTACCAAGGTATAGCAAGGTCTACCAAGGTATAGCAAAGTCTACCAAGGTATAGCAAAGTCTACCAAGGTCTACCAAGGTATAGTAAAGTCTACCAAGGTATAGCAAGGTCTACCAAGGTATAGCAAAGTGTACCAAGGTATAGCAAAGTCTACCAAGGTATAGCAAAGTCTACCAAGGTCTACCAAGGTATAGCAAAGTCTACCAAGGTATAGCAAAGTGTACCAAGGTATAGCAAAGTGTACCAAGGTATAGCAAAGTCTACCAAGGTATAGCAAGGTCTACCAAGGTATAGCAAAGTCTACCAAGGTATAGCAAAGTCTACCAAGGTCTACCAAGGTATAGCAAAGTCTACCAAGGTATAGCAAAGTGTACCAAGGTATAGCAAAGTCTACCAAGGTATAGCAAAGTCTACCAAGGTCCAGCAAAGTCTACCAAGGTATAGCAAAGTCTACCAAGGTCTACCAAGGTATAGCAAAGTCTACCAAGGTCTACCAAGGTATAGTAAAGTCTACCAAGGTATAGCAAGGTCTACCAAGGTATAGCAAAGTCTACCAAGGTATAGCAAAGTCTACCAAGGTATAGCAAAGTCTACCAAGGTATAGCAAAGTCTACCAAGGTCTACCAAGGTATAGCAAAGTCTACCAAGGTCTACTAAGGTATAGCAAAGTCTACCAAGGTCTACCAAGGTATAGCAAAGTCTACCAAGGTATAGCAAGGTCTACCAAGGTATAGCAAAGTCTACCAAGGTCTACCAAGGTATAGCAAAGTCTACCAAGGTCCAGCAAAGTCTACCAAGGTATAGCAAAGTCTACCAAGGTATAGCAAAGTCTACCAAGGTATAGCAAAGTCTACCAAGGTATAGCAAAGTCTACCAAGGTCTACCAAGGTATAGCAAAGTCTACCAAGGTATAGCAAAGTCTACCAAGGTCTACCAAGGTATAGCAAAGTCTACCAAGGTCTACCAAGGTATAGCAAAGTCTACCAAGGTATAGCAAGGTCTACCAAGGTATAGCAAAGTCTACCAAGGTATAGCAAAGTCTACCAAGGTCCAGCAAAGTCTACCAAGGTATAGCAAAGTGTACAAAGGTATAGCAAAGTCTACCAAGGTATAGCAAAGTCTACCAAGGTCCAGCAACGTCTACCAAGGTATAGCAAAGTCTACCAAGGTATAGCAAAGTCTACCAAGGTCTTCCAAGGTATAGCAAAGTCTACCAAGGTCTACCAAGGTATAGCAAAGTCTACCAAGGTCTACCAAGGTATAGCAAAGTCTACCAAGGTCCAGCAAAGTCTACCAAGGTATAGCAAAGTCTACCAAGGTATAGCAAAGTCTACCAAGGTATAGCAAAGTCTACCAAGGTCCAGCAAAGTCTACCAAGGTGTAGCAAAGTCTACCAAGGTATAGCAAAGTCTACCAAGGTATAGCAAAGTCTACCAAGGTCTACCAAGGTATAGCAAAGTCTACCAAGGTCTACCAAGGTATAGCAAAGTCTACCAAGGTCTACCAAGGTATAGCAAAGTCTACCAAGGTCTACCAAGGTATAGCAAAGTCTACCAAGGTCTACCAAGGTATAGCAAAGTCTACCAAGGTCTACCAAGGTATAGCAAAGTCTACCAAGGTATAGCAAAGTCTACCAAGGTCTACCAAGGTATAGCAAAGTCTACCAAGGTATAGCAAAGTCTACCAAGGTATAGCAAGGTCTACCAAGGTCTACCAAGGTATAGCAAAGTCTACCAAGGTATAGCAAAGTCTACCAAGGTATAGCAAGGTCTACCAAGGTATAGCAAAGTCTACCAAGGTATAGCAAGGTCTACCAAGGTCTACCAAGGTATAGCAAAGTCTACCAAGGTATAGCAAAGTCTACCAAGGTATAGCAAGGTCTACCAAGGTATTGCAAAGTCTACCAAGGTATAGCAAGGTCTACCAAGGTCTACCAAGGTATAGCAAAGTCTACCAAGGTATAGCAAGGTCTACCAAGGTATAGCAAGGTCTACCAAGGTATAGCAAAGTCTACCAAGGTATAGCAAAGTCTACCAAGGTATAGCAAAGTCTACCAAGGTATAGCAAGGTCTACCAAGGTATAGCAAAGTCTACCAAGGTCCAGCAAAGTCTACCAAGGTGTAGCAAAGTCTACCAAGGTATAGCAAAGTCTACCAAGGTATAGCAAAGTCTACCAAGGTCTACCAAGGTATAGCAAAGTCTACCAAGGTATAGCAAAGTCTACCAAGGTATAGCAAGGTCTACCAAGGTCTACCAAGGTATAGCAAAGTCTACCAAGGTATAGCAAAGTCTACCAAGGTATAGCAAGGTCTAACAAGGTATAGCAAAGTCTACCAAGGTATAGCAAGGTCTACCAAGGTCTACCAAGGTATAGCAAAGTCTACCAAGGTATAGCAAAGTCTACCAAGGTATAGCAAGGTCTACCAAGGTATTGCAAAGTCTACCAAGGTATAGCAAGGTCTACCAAGGTCTACCAAGGTATAGCAAAGTCTACCAAGGTATAGCAAGGTCTACCAAGGTATAGCAAGGTCTACCAAGGTATAGCAAAGTCTACCAAGGTATAGCAAAGTCTACCAAGGTATAGCAAAGTCTACCAAGGTATAGCAAAGTCTACCAAGGTATAGCAAAGTCTACCAAGGTCTACCAAGGTATAGCAAAGTCTACCAAGGTCTACTAAGGTATAGCAAAGTCTACCAAGGTCTACCAAGGTATAGCAAAGTCTACCAAGGTATAGCAAGGTCTACCAAGGTATAGCAAAGTCTACCAAGGTCTACCAAGGTCTACCAAGGTATAGCAAAGTCTACCAAGGTCTACCAAGGTATAGCAAAGTCTACCAAGGTCCAGCAAAGTCTACCAAGGTATAGCAAAGTCTACCAAGGTATAGCAAAGTCTACCAAGGTCTACCAAGGTATAGCAAAGTCTACCAAGGTATAGCAAAGTCTACCAAGGTCTACCAAGGTATAGCAAAGTCTACCAAGGTCTACCAAGGTATAGCAAAGTCTACCAAGGTATAGCAAGGTCTACCAAGGTATAGCAAAGTCTACCAAGGTATAGCAAAGTCTACCAAGGTCCAGCAAAGTCTACCAAGGTATAGCAAAGTGTACCAAGGTATAGCAAAGTCTACCAAGGTATAGCAAAGTCTACCAAGGTCCAGCAACGTCTACCAAGGTATAGCAAAGTCTACCAAGGTATAGCAAAGTCTACCAAGGTCTTCCAAGGTATAGCAAAGTCTACCAAGGTCTACCAAGGTATAGCAAAGTCTACCAAGGTCTACCAAGGTATAGCAAAGTCTACCAAGGTCCAGCAAAGTCTACCAAGGTATAGCAAAGTCTACCAAGGTATAGCAAAGTCTACCAAGGTATAGCAAAGTCTACCAAGGTCCAGCAAAGTCTACCAAGGTGTAGCAAAGTCTACCAAGGTATAGCAAAGTCTACCAAGGTATAGCAAAGTCTACCAAGGTCTACCAAGGTATAGCAAAGTCTACCAAGGTCTACCAAGGTATAGCAAAGTCTACCAAGGTCTACCAAGGTATAGCAAAGTCTACCAAGGTCTACCAAGGTATAGCAAAGTCTACCAAGGTCTACCAAGGTATAGCAAAGTCTACCAAGGTCTACCAAGGTATAGCAAAGTCTACCAAGGTATAGCAAAGTCTACCAAGGTCTACCAAGGTATAGCAAAGTCTACCAAGGTATAGCAAAGTCTACCAAGGTATAGCAAGGTCTACCAAGGTCTACCAAGGTATAGCAAAGTCTACCAAGGTATAGCAAAGTCTACCAAGGTATAGCAAGGTCTACCAAGGTATAGCAAAGTCTACCAAGGTATAGCAAGGTCTACCAAGGTCTACCAAGGTATAGCAAAGTCTACCAAGGTATAGCAAAGTCTACCAAGGTATAGCAAGGTCTACCAAGGTATTGCAAAGTCTACCAAGGTATAGCAAGGTCTACCAAGGTCTACCAAGGTATAGCAAAGTCTACCAAGGTATAGCAAGGTCTACCAAGGTATAGCAAGGTCTACCAAGGTATAGCAAAGTCTACCAAGGTATAGCAAAGTCTACCAAGGTATAGCAAAGTCTACCAAGGTATAGCAAGGTCTACCAAGGTATAGCAAAGTCTACCAAGGTCTACCAAGGTATAGCAAGGTCTACCAAGGTATAGCAAAGTCTACCAAGGTCTACCAAGGTATAGCAAAGTCTACCAAGGTGTAGCAAAGTCTACCAAGGTCCAGCAAAGTCTACCAAGGTATAGCAAAGTCTACCAAGGTATAGCAAAGTCTACCAAGGTATAGCAAAGTCTACCAAGGTCTACCAAGGTATAGCAAAGTCTACCAAGGTCTACCAAGGTATAGCAAAGTCTACCAAGGTATAGCAAAGTCTACCAAGGTCTACCAAGGTATAGCAAAGTCTACCAAGGTCTACCAAGGTATAGCAAAGTCTACCAAGGTATAGCAAGGTCTACCAAGGTATAGCAAAGTCTACCAAGGTATAGCAAAGTCTACCAAGGTCCAGCAAAGTCTACCAAGGTATAGCAAAGTCTACCAAGGTATAGCAAAGTCTACCAAGGTATAGCAAAGTCTACCAAGGTCTACCAAGGTATAGCAAAGTCTACCAAGGTCTACCAAGGTATAGCAAAGTCTACCAAGGTATAGCAAAGTCTACCAAGGTATAGCAAAGTCTACCAAGGTCTACCAAGGTATAGCAAAGTCTACCAAGGTATAGCAAAGTCTACCAAGGTATAGCAAGGTCTACCAAGGTCTACCAAGGTATAGCAAAGTCTACCAAGGTATAGCAAAGTCTACCAAGGTATAGCAAGGTCTACCAAGGTATAGCAAAGTCTACCAAGGTATGCAAGGTCTACCAAGGTCTACCAAGGTCTACCAAGGTATAGCAAAGTCTACCAAGGTATAGCAAAGTCTACCAAGGTATAGCAAGGTCTACCAAGGTATTGCAAAGTCTACCAAGGTATAGCAAGGTCTACCAAGGTCTACCAAGGTATAGCAAAGTCTACCAAGGTATAGCAAGGTCTACCAAGGTATAGCAAGGTCTACCAAGATATAGCAAAGTCTACCAAGGTATAGCAAAGTCTACCAAGGTATAGCAAAGTCTACCAAGGTCTACCAAGGTATAGCAAAGTCTACCAAGGTCTACCAAGGTATAGCAAAGTCTACCAAGATATAGCAAGGTCTACCAAGGTATAGCAAAGTCTACCAAGGTCTACCAAGGTATAGCAAAGTCTACCAAGGTATAGCAAGGTCTACCAAGGTATAGCAAAGTCTACCAAGGTCTACCAAGGTATAGCAAAGTCTACCAAGGTCCAGCAAAGTCTACCAAGGTATAGCAAAGTCTACCAAGGTATAGCAAAGTCTACCAAGGTATAGCAAAGTCTACCAAGGTCTACCAAGGTATAGCAAAGTCTACCAAGGTCTACCAAGGTATAGCAAAGTCTACCAAGGTAAAGCAAAGTCTACCAAGGTCTACCAAGGTATAGCAAAGTCTACCAAGGTCTACCAAGGTATAGCAAAGTCTACCAAGGTATAGCAAGGTCTACCAAGGTATAGCAAGGTCTACCAAGGTATAGCAAAGTCTACCAAGGTATAGCAAAGTCTACCAAGGTATAGCAAAGTCTACCAAGGTATATCAAGGTCTACCAAGGTATAGCAAGGTCTACCAAGGTATAGCAAAGTCTACCAAGGTCTACCAAGGTATAGCAAAGTCTACCAAGGTATAGCAAAGTCTACCAAGGTATAGCAAGGTCTACCAAGGTCTACCAAGGTATAGCAAAGTCTACCAAGGTATAGCAAAGTCTACCAAGGTATAGCAAGGTCTACCAAGGTATAGCAAAGTCTACCAAGGTATGCAAGGTCTACCAAGGTCTACCAAGGTCTACCAAGGTATAGCAAAGTCTACCAAGGTATAGCAAAGTCTACCAAGGTATAGCAAGGTCTACCAAGGTATTGCAAAGTCTACCAAGGTATAGCAAGGTCTACCAAGGTCTACCAAGGTATAGCAAAGTCTACCAAGGTATAGCAAGGTCTACCAAGGTATAGCAAGGTCTACCAAGATATAGCAAAGTCTACCAAGGTATAGCAAAGTCTACCAAGGTATAGCAAAGTCTACCAAGGTCTACCAAGGTATAGCAAAGTCTACCAAGGTCTACCAAGGTATAGCAAAGTCTACCAAGATATAGCAAGGTCTACCAAGGTATAGCAAAGTCTACCAAGGTCTACCAAGGTATAGCAAAGTCTACCAAGGTATAGCAAGGTCTACCAAGGTATAGCAAAGTCTACCAAGGTCTACCAAGGTATAGCAAAGTCTACCAAGGTCCAGCAAAGTCTACCAAGGTATAGCAAAGTCTACCAAGGTATAGCAAAGTCTACCAAGGTATAGCAAAGTCTACCAAGGTCTACCAAGGTATAGCAAAGTCTACCAAGGTCTACCAAGGTATAGCAAAGTCTACCAAGGTAAAGCAAAGTCTACCAAGGTCTACCAAGGTATAGCAAAGTCTACCAAGGTCTACCAAGGTATAGCAAAGTCTACCAAGGTATAGCAAGGTCTACCAAGGTATAGCAAAGTCTACCAAGGTATAGCAAAGTCTACCAAGGTCCAGCAAAGTCTACCAAGGTATAGCAAAGTCTACCAAGGTATAGCAAAGTCTACCAAGGTATAGCAAAGTCTACCAAGGTATAGCAAAGTCTACCAAGGTCTACCAAGGTATAGCAAAGTCTACCAAGGTCTACCAAGGTATAGCAAAGTCTACCAAGGTCTACCAAGGTATAGCAAAGTCTACCAAGGTCCAGCAAAGTCTACCAAGGTATAGCAAGGTCTACCAAGGTATAGCAAAGTCTACCAAGGTATAGCAAAGTCTACCAAGGTCCAGCAAAGTCTACCAAGGTATAGCAAAGTCTACCAAGGTATAGCAAAGTCTACCAAGGTATAGCAAAGTCTACCAAGGTATAGCAAAGTCTACCAAGGTATAGCAAAGTCTACCAAGGTATAGCAAAGTCTACCAAGGTATAGCAAGGTCTACCAAGGTATAGCAAGGTCTACCAAGGTATAGCAAAGTCTACCAAGGTATAGCAAAGTCTACCAAGGTATAGCAAAGTCTACCAAGGTATATCAAGGTCTACCAAGGTATAGCAAGGTCTACCAAGGTATAGCAAAGTCTACCAAGGTATAGCAAAGTCTACCAAGGTCTACCAAGGTATAGCAAAGTCTACCAAGGTATAGCAAAGTCTACCAAGGTATAGCAAGGTCTACCAAGGTATAGCAAGGTCTACCAAGGTATAGCAAGGTCTACCAAGGTATAGCAAAGTCTACCAAGGTATAGCAAAGTCTACCAAGGTATAGCAAAGTCTACCAAGGTATAGCAAGGTCTACCAAGGTATAGCAAGATCTACCAAGGTATAGCAAGGTCTACCAAGGTATAGCAAAGTCTACCAAGGTATAGCAAAGTCTACCAAGGTATAGCAGGGTCTACCAAGGTATAGCATGGTATAGCAAAGTCTACCAAGGTATAGCAAGGTCTACCAAGGTATAGCAAAGTCTACCAAGGTATAGCAAAGTCTACCAAGGTATAGCAAGGTCTACCAAGGTCTACCAAGGTAAAACAAAGTCTACCAAGGTATAGCAAAGTCTACCAAGGTCTACCAAGGTATAGCAAAGTCTACCAAGGTATAGCAAAGTCTACCAAGGTATAGCAAAGTCTACCAAGGTATAGCAAGGTCTACCAAGGTATAGCAAAGTCTACCAAGGTATAGCAAGGTCTACCAAGGTCTACCAAGATATAGCAAAGTCTACCAAGGTATAGCAAAGTCTACCAAGGTATAGCAAGGTCTACCAAGGTCTACCAAGGTATAGCAAAGTCTACCAAGGTATAGCAAAGTCTACCAAGGTATAGCAAGGTCTACCAAGGTCTACCAAGGTATAGCAAAGTCTACCAAGGTATAGCAAGGTCTACCAAGGTCTACCAAGGTATAGCAAAGTCTACCAAGGTATAGCAAAGTCTACCAAGGTATAGCAAGGTCTACCAAGGTAAAGCAAAGTCTACCAAGGTATAGCAAGGTCTACCAAGGTCTACCAAGGTATAGCAAAGTCTACCAAGGTATAGCAAAGTCTACCAAGGTATAGCAAAGTCTACCAAGGTATAGCAAAGTCTACCAAGGTCTACCAAGGTATAGCAAAGTCTACCAAGGTCTACCAAGGTATAGCAAAGTCTACCAAGGTATAGCAAAGTCTAGCAGGGTATAGCAAAGTCTACCAAGGTCTACCAAGGTCTACCAAGGTCTACCAAGGTATAGCAAGGTATAGCAAAGTCTACCAAGGTATAGCAAAGTCTACCAAGGTATAGCAAGGTCTACCAAGGTAAAGCAAAGTCTACCAAGGTATAGCAAAGTCTACCAAGGTATAGCAAGGTCTACCAAAGTCTACCAAGGTATAGCAAAGTCTACCAAGGTCTACCAAGGTATAGCAAAGTCTACCAAGGTATAGCAAAGTCTACCAAGGTATAGCAAGGTCTACCAAGGTATAGCAAAGTCTACCAAGGTATAGCAAAGTCTACCAAGGTATAGCAAGGTCTACCAAAGTCTACCAAGGTATAGCAAAGTCTACCAAGGTCTACCAAGGTATAGCAAAGTCTACCAAGGTATAGCAAGGTCTACCAAGGTATAGCAAGGTATAGCAAGGTCTACCAAGGTATAGCAAAGTCTACCAAGGTCTACCAAGGTATAGCAAAGTCTACCAAGGTCTACCAAGGTATAGCAAAGTCTACCAAGGTCTACCAAGGTATAGCAAAGTCTACCAAGGTATAGCAAAGTCTACCAAGGTATAGCAAAGTCTACCAAGGTATAGCAAGGTCTACCAAGGTATAGCAAAGTCTACCAAGGTCTACCAAGGTATAGCAAAGTCTACCAAGGTATAGCAAAGTCTACCAAGGTCTACCAAGGTATAGCAAAGTCTACCAAGGTATAGCAAGGTCCACCAAGGTATAGCAAGGTCTACCAAGGTATAGCAAGGTCTACCAAAGTCTACCAAGGTATAGCAAAGTCTACCAAGGTCTACAAAGGTATAGCAAAGTCTACCAAGGTATAGCAAAGTCTACCAAGGTATAGCAAGGTCTACCAAGGTCTACCAAGGTATACAAAGGTCTACCAAGGTCTACCAAGGTATAGCAAGGTCTACCAAAGTCTACCAAGGTATAGCAAAGTCTACCAAGGTCTACCAAGGTATAGCAAAGTCTACCAAGGTATAGCAAGGTCTACCAAGGTATAGCAAGGTATAGCAAGGTCTACCAAGGTATAGCAAAGTCTACCAAGGTCTACCAAGGTATAGCAAAGTCTACCAAGGTATAGCAAAGTCTACCAAGGTCCAGCAAAGTCTACCAAGGTATAGCAAAGTCTACCAAGGTATAGCAAGGTCTACCAAGGTATAGCAAAGTCTACCAAGGTATAGCAAAGTCTACCAAGGTATAGCAAAGTCTACCAAGGTATAGCAAGGTCTACCAAAGTCTACCAAGGTATAGCAAAGTCTACCAAGGTACAGCAAGGTCTACCAAGGTCCAGCAAAGTCTACCAAGGTCCAGCAAAGTCTACCAAGGTCCAGCAAAGTCTACCAAAGTATAGCTAAGTCTCCCAAGGTATAGCAAAGTCTACCAAGGTCCAGCAAAGTCTACCAAGGTATAGCAAAGTCTGCCAAGGTATAGCAAAGTCTACCAAGGTATAGCAAAGTCTACCAAGGTATAGCAAAGTCTACCAAGGTCCAGCAAAGTCTACCAAGGTATAGCAAAGTCTACCAAGGTCCAGCAAAGTCTACCAAGGTATAGCAAATTCTACCAAGGTCCAGCAAAGTCTACCAGGTTCCAGCAAAGTCTACCAAGGTCCAGCAAAGTCTACCAAGGTATAGCAAAGTCTACCAAGGTATAGCAAAGTCTACCAAGGTCCAGCAAAGTCTACTAAGGTATAGCAAAGTCTACCAAGGTATAGCAAAGTCTTCCAAGGTCCAGCAAAGTCTACCAAGGTATAGCAAAGTCTACCAAGGTATAGCAAAGTCTACCAAGGTCCAGCAAAGTCTACCAAGGTATAGCAAAGTCTACCAAGGTCCAGCAAAGTCTACCAGGTTCCATCAAAGTCTACCAAGGTCCAGCAAAGTCTACCAAGGTATAGCAAAGTCTACCAAGGTATAGCAAAGTCTACCAAGGTATAGCAAAGTCTACCAAGGTCCAGCAAAGTCTACCAAGGTCCAGCAAAGTCTACCAGGTTCCATCAAAGTCTACCAAGGTCCAGCAAAGTCTACCAAGGTATAGCAAAGTCTACTAAGGTATAGCAAAGTCTACCAAAGTATAGCAAAATCTACCAAGGTCCAGCAAAGTCTACCAAGGTCCAGCAAAGTCTACCAAGGTATAGCAAAGTCTACCAAGGTCCAGCAAAGTCTACCAAGGTCCAGCAAAGTCTACCAAGGTATAGCAAAGTCTACCAAGGTATAGCAAAGTCTACCAAGGTCCAGCAAAGTCTACCAAGGTCCAGCAAAGTCTACCAAGGTCCAGCAAAGTCTACCAAAGTATAGCTAAGTCTCCCAAGGTATAGCAAAGTCTACCAAGGTCCAGCAAAGTCTACCAAGGTATAGCAAAGTCTACCAAGGTATAGCAAAGTCTACCAAGGTATAGCAAAGTCTACCAAGGTCCAGCAAAGTCTACCAAGGTATAGCAAAGTCTATCAAGGTCCAGCAAAGTCTACCAAGGTATAGCAAATTCTACCAAGGTCCAGCAAAGTCTACCAGGTTCCAGCAAAGTCTACCAAGGTCCAGCAAAGTCTACCAAGGTATAGCAAAGTCTACCAAGGTCCAGCAAAGTCTACTAAGGTATAGCAAAGTCTACCAAGGTATAGCAAAATCTACCAAGGTCCAGCAAAGTCTACCAAGGTCCAGCAAAGTCTACCAAGGTATAGCAAAGTCCACCAAGGTCCAGCAAAGTCTACCAAGGTCCAGCAAAGTCTACCAAGGTATATCAAAGTCTACCAAGGTATAGCAAAGTCTACCAAGGTCCAGCAAAGTCTACCAAGGTCCAGCAAAGTCTACCAAGGTATAGCAAAGTCTACCAAGGTATAGCAAAGTCTACTAAGGTCCAGCAAAGTCTACCAAGGTCCAGCAAAGTCTACCAGAGTATAGCAAAGTCTACCAAGGTCCAGCAAAGTCTACCAAGTTATAGCAAAGTCTACCAAGGTATAGCAAAGTCTACCAAGGTCCAGCAAAGTCCAGCAAAGTCTACCAAGGTATAACAAAGTCTACCAAGGTATAGCAAAGTCTACCAAGGTATAGCAAAGTCTACCAAGGTCCAGCAAAGTCCAGCAAAGTCTACCAAGGTATAGCAAAGTCTTCCAAGGTATAGCAAAGTCTACCAAGGTATAGCAAAGTCTACCAAGGTATAGCAAAGTCTACCAAGGTCCAGCAAAGTCTACCAAGGTCCAGAAAAGTCTACCAAGGTCCAGCAAAGTGTAACCCTAACCCTAACCCTAACCCTAACCCCAGACACCTGAACGTGGGTGGGTGGGTGGGTGGGTTTATACATGTCAAGTCTCCCGTTTTGGCTGAGAATGCATAACTCTGCCCCATCCATAAATTCGATATCCCATTTCTCTAGATATTTACATGCGGTCTTTACTTTTTTGGCAGGAATTCCCTCTCTCTCCTTACATCCATCCATCCATCCATCTCTCCATCCATGTTTTTTAAAATTATAATATAAATTTACGGGAAAATACTAATATGGGAGGACGGCGGGAAAGAGGGGTAAAATATGGTAGTTTCAGTAAGGTTTGTAACTGCGATTTTAGTCTCTCTCATGGGGGAAGGAGCGATGTCACTTTAAGACAAGCAATGTGTATATATGCTGAAAATATGTAAAATAAATAAATGTGCTTCAATTCCCTTTTGTGTTTTCATTTAGGCTGTATTATAAGAATTACATATGTAGGAATGTCCACAGCATTTTAGTGTCAACAAAGGTAGGCCTATCAGATTCTGATCATCTAATTGTAGTTTGTAAGTGGTTCACAGGTGGTTATTTTAGATTTCTTGTAAACCTGTCTTAAAATGTAAGGGATACTGAACCTCGGTTGGGCTGGTGGGACGGCTCGAAGCGTGCGGCGGAAAATCTCCCTTATTTTTAAATTCAAAACTTGACAGTTATGGGTAGGTCAGGGTCACAGCATTGAAGAGACAACACAAACAATCAAACTTTTATTTACATTTGCAGAACGAGAACGCGACACATGGCCAAAGGGACACGGACAGACGGCCGCACCTCGATGAACGACGGAACACTCTTGTGTACGTGACATACACGGCAAAACATTACAAATGGAAAAATACGGCACGGCACGGCACGGCACGACCCGACTCGGATCGGACGGACCCTCGGTGCCTGAAACGTGGCGCTGGGTTCCGAGGACTCTTCCTCGTCTTCGTCTCGTTCTCAGGACACGGAGGAAGTGCTTCAAAGAGGCAGTAGTCGAAACCTTTTTTATGCCCAAACCCGGCCCACTTTTTCTATGGAGGAGGAATTTTTTATAATTAAAACAGCAGCTAGCTCTTACAATGCCTTTTTATTGGGTATAAGTTCAGGTATATGTTGGTAAGTTAACAGAAAACACTTCACTTAAACATGTTTAATTGAAATTTAAATCAGATAAAGATTTAAAAGGTAAAAATAAAAATGTGATAAAGATGAAAACGTATTTACATTTGTACAGGAGCAATACATTGAAATAAAAATAATTTGAAATTAAAATTGCATTTGTCTTCCCAACAGAGAGATGCTCTATTGTTAGGTTTACATTAAACTCTTAAGTAGCTTCACTACACCAAATTTAGTAGGCTACCTACAGCATCAAAAGCCTCCTAAACAGTGCACTGGTTTCTGTAACTTTATTAGTGTGATTGCCTATTGCTTATTTTTATTATTCCACCGTTTTTTGTCCGCGTTTCTTCGTCCACAGTTTTTGAGATATCGACCCCGTTCCAGCGCCAAATCGTCCGGCCCATACGGGAATCGAGCGCTTGTATACAGCTTTTGGATCCGAGCTTCCGTGTGCCCACAGCGGCCGTTTAAAGTGCCCGTTTTGCCCCATTGACTTCCATGGGTACTGCGTATCATTTAGAATCTATCCATCACATTTGTTAATTTTTTAGTTAATTTTTATCCTCTCTACTCGTCTCTGTAGTCCTGGCCTCTCCATGCCTACTCGGTTCACCAGCAGGATCAGACTGGCTTACCTGCGCTGCTCTGAGGCTAAAAAAACCCATTCTAATAAGGGTTAGCCTATTTAGCCTATATTATTATGGTGTAAAATTGATAGTGATTTAAGCTATTTGTCTTCATTTGTTAAAATAAATTAGGCTATCGTGCCGACATCTTTCTAAATGTTTGAACACTTTAACACATATGTATATTCTCTACGTTATATTTTACATTACAAATAACTATCTTATTTTAAATAACTCTCTTTGACTATCCTCTACCTGTCCCTTTAGTAGTCATGGATCATCAGTACAGTAGCATAGGAACAAAAACATTCCATTAATGAGTTAGGTTATTTAATATTAGTGATGGGTCTGACGACACTGAAGCCTCGGCGCTTGCGCCGAGTAAACAAAGCGAGACCCGTGTCGGTGCGCGTATCACACAGTTCCTGTATCGTTTGGTTTCGAGCGTGCTAAATTGTATTAATAAAGTAACTAATTAATAATTAAGTAATTAATAAAGTAAAATAAAAACGTATTAGTGAACCTTGTTTGTTTCCAGTCTTTATTGAAGTTGCCTGCAATTACTTTTTAAATCCAGCAGATGTCGCCATTAAGTGATACAGCAACACAGTGTCGACACAGTTTGGGAAATGTGCCATACACCCAATGAAGCCTCATCTGCCCATCACTATTTAATATATTACACTTCAAATTATCTTTATTATTTTCAGCTTGAAACTGGATATTTGTGATTAATGGTGTGTATTGCATTCTACTAAATCCACTGACTGATGGGTTGCGCTATTCTGTTGCTGTATTTACTTTTAGCCTAGTGGACCAAACCAACTGAAACATTTGGGAGGGGGGGGGATTCCCTCAGATGGTAGAACCCATATAATCTGCTGTGTTGTAAAGTCTGTCCCCTCCTTGGATCACCACCTTATCGTGGTGGAGGGGTTTGCGTGCTTGAATGATCCCAGGAGCTATGTTGTCTGGGGCAAAAGCTCCTGGTAGGGTCTCCCAAGGCAAATTGGTCCTCGGTGACAAGTCAGACAAAGAGTGGTCCAAAGAACCTCTATGAAGAAAAATAACAGGAACCTGTGTACCCTGCCCGGATTAGGGTTACCGGGACCCCACCCTGGAGCCAGGCCCGGGGGAGGGGTTCGCCAGCGAGCGCCTGGTGGTCGGGTACTCTCCCATGGTACCCGACCGGGCCCAGCCCGAAGGAGTTACATGGGTCCCCCCTCCCATGGACTCACCACTTGTGGGAGGGGTAGTAATGGGGGTTCGGTGCATTGTGGATCGGGCAGTGACCGGAGGCGGGAGCCTTGGCGTCACGATCCCCGGCTGCTAAAACTGGCTTTTGGAACTTGGAATGTTACCTCACTGGCGGGGAAGGAGCCCGAGTTGGTGCGGGAGGTTGAGAGATACCGACTAGATATAGTCGGGCTCACCTCAACGCACATCTCGGGCTCTGGAACCAATCTCCTTGAGAGGGGCTGGGTTTTTTTTTGGAGTTGCCCATGGTGAGAGGCGTCGAGCAGGTGTGGGTCTTCTCGTAGCCCCTCAGTTTGACGCATGTACGCTGGGGTTTTTTCCGGTGGACGAGAGGGTAGCTTCCCTACGCCTTCGGGTTGGGGAACAGGTTATGACTGTGGTTTGTGCTTATGCGCCAAATGGCAGTTCAGAGTACCCAGCCTTCTTAGAGTCTCTGAGGAGGGTGCTGGAAGGGGCTCCTCCTGGTGACTCGGTTGTCCTACTGGGGGACTTCAACGCTCACGTGGGCAATGACAGTGAGACCTGGAAAGGCGTGATTGGGAGGAACGGCCTTTCCGATCTGAACCCAAGGGGTGTTCAGTTGTTGGACTTCTGTGCAAATCACAGTCTGTCCATCACGAACACCATGTTCAAGCACAAGGGTGTTCATAAGTGCACATGGCACCAGGACACCCTGGGCCGCAGTTCGATGATCGACTTTGTTGTTGTGTCATCAGACCTGCGGCCATGTGTCTTGGACACTCGGGTGAAGAGAGGAGCTGAGCTGTCAACTGATCACTACCTGGTGGTGAGTTGGATCAGATGGCGGGGGAAGATTCCGGTCAGACCAGGCAAGCCCAAACGTATAGTGAGGGTTTGCTGGGAACATCTGGAAGAAGAACCCGTCAGACAGACTTTCAACTCTCACCTCCGTCAGAACTTTAATCGCATCCCGGGGGAGGAGGGGGACATTGAGTCTGAATGGGCCATGTTCCGTTCCTCTATTGTCGAGGCGGCCGATCGGAGCTGTGGTCGCAAGGTCGTTGGTGCCTGTCGTGGCGGTAATCCTCGAACCCGGTGGTGGTCACCCCGGGTGAGAGATGCCGTCAAGCTGAAGAAGGACTCCTATCGGGTATGGTTGGCCTGTGGGACTCCAGAAGCAGCTGACAGGTACCGACAGGTCAAGCGATCCACGGCTTTGTGTGTCGCAGAGGCAAAAACACGGGCATGGGAAGAGTTCGGTGAGGCTTTGGAAAGTGACTTTCGATCGGCTCCAAGAAGATTCTGGCAAACTGTCAGGCGACTCAGGAGGAGAAAACAGTGTTCCACTAACACGGTATACAGTGGAGGTGGTGCACTGTTGACATCGACTGGTGACGTCATTAGGAGGTGGAAGGAATATTTCGAGGACCTTCTCAATCCCACCAACAGGCCCTCCACAGAGGAGGCAGAGCCAGAGGACTCGGGAGAGGAGTTTCCCATCACTGGGGCTGAAGTTGCTAGGGAAGTTAAGAAGCTCCTTGGTGGCAGGGCTTCAGGGGTGGATGAGATCCGCCCAGAGTTCCTTAAAGCTCTGGATGTTGTAGGGCGGTCTTGGCTGACACGCCTTTTCAACATTGCGTGGTCATCGGGGGCAGTGCCTCTGGACTGGCAGACTGAAGTGGTGCTGCCCCTTTTTAAGAAAGGGGACCGGAGGGTGTGTTCCAATTACAGAGGAATCACACTCCTCAGCCTCCCTGGTAAGGTCTACGCAGGGGTACTGGAGAAGAGAGTCCGGCTGATAGTCGAACCCCAGATTCAGGAGGAACAATGCGGATTTCGTCCTGGCCGTGGAACACTGGATCAACTCTTTACTCTCTGCAGGATCCTCGAGGGTTCATGGGAGTTTGCCCAACCAGTCTACATGTGTTTTGTGGACTTGGAGAAGGCATTCGACTGTGTTCCTCGAGGTATTTTGTGGAGGGTGCTTCGCGAATACGGGGTACATGGCTCCTTATTACGGGCCATTCAGTCCCTGTACAAGCGGAGTAGGAGTTTGGTTCGCATGGCCGGCAGTAAGTCAGACTGGTTTACAGTCAGAGTTGGACTCCAACAGGGCTGCCCTTTGTCACCGATTCTGTTCATAATATATATGGACAGAATTTCTAGGCGCAACCAGGGGATGGAGGGGGTCCGGTTTGGTGACCTCACAGTCACGTCACTGCTGTTTGCAGATGATGTGGTCCTGTTAGCGTCATCGAACTGTGAACTCCAGCTCTTGATGGATCGGTTTGCAGCCGAGTGTGAAGCGGCTGGGATGAGAATCAGCACCTCCAAATCTGAGGCCATGGTTCTCAGCCGGAAAACGGTGGATTGTCCTCTCTGGGTCAGGGACGTGTTCTTGCCTCAAGTGGAGGAGTTTAAGTATCTCGGGGTCTTGTTCTCGAGTGATGGTAAGATGGAACGAGAGATTGACGGGCGGATCGGTGCAGGGTCAGCAGTGATGCGGACTCTCTACCGGTCTGTGGTGGTGAAGAAAGAGCTGAGTCATAAGGCAAAGCTCTCGATTTACCGGTCGGTCTATGTTCCTACCCTCACCTATGGTCATGAGATTTGGGTAATGACCGAAAGAACGAGATCGCGAGTACAAGCGGCCGAAATGGGTTTTCTCCGCAGGGTGTCTGGGCTCTCCCTTAGAGATAGGGTGAGAAGCTCGGTCATCCGGGAGGGACTCGGAGTCGAGCCGCTACTCCTGCGCGTGGAAAGGAGCCAGTTGAGGTGGTTCGGACACCTGGTAAGGATGCCTCCTGAGCGCCTCCCTAGGAAGGTGTTTCAGGCAAGTCCAGCTGGGAGGAGACCACGGGGAAGACCCAGGACACGCTGGAAAGATTATATCTCCCAGCTGGCCTGGGAACGCCTCGGAATCCCCCCAGTTGAGCTGGAAGAGGTGGCTGGGGAGAGAGAGGTCTGGGTTTCTCTACTTAGGTTGCTGCCCCCGCGACCCGAACCCCGGATAAGCGGAAGATAATGGATGGATGGATGGATGGATGGATGCCTTGGTCCAGCGAATGGGAGGGGCACGTGAACTTGTGAAGTCCGACGCGTGTTCTTGCTAAAGGAAAGGTATGTGTTATAATGAGAGAGGCGTAGGACCCAAAGGTGCGGAGCAAAAAATAATATTTATTAACAATAAATAATATAAATACAGTACAACATAAACAAAACTCAAACAGAAGACAATTCGGGAAATCCCGAACGAGGCCGCTGGTGTCGCTGGCAACTGAAAAGGAAACACAAAACAAAGAAATAGAAAAGGAGCTGAAGCGAGGCGCGAACCCGGGTCGCGCACTCGCAGTGCAATGGTAAGTCCCACTAAGCTACGGTGTAGCCGGGACAACACAAAACAAGCCAAAACAACCGCAGCGCGAGGGCTGCACCTAATCGCACCGGCTCTCCCTAATCAGTGAAACAAAAACCCTAGTTACCTCAGCCTTACAGCTTACACACCCAACCGCTCTAGGAAGCGCCTGGGGTAACCGTTCTTGCCCTGATAAAAGGAATGGCTGGTGCAGAGCAGCCGTGTGACAAACACAGAACAAAGGTGCGACGCCTGCAGACGCCCCCTTAAATAGGGAGCTGACAGCTGCAGGTCGTTGCCCTAATCAGCTGGCCTCCTATTTGAGGCCACGCTGCTCTTTGTTCTGTAACGCCTGCAACGCTGGGAACTGGTGGTATGTTCACCAGACGTCGCAGGCACCCTAACAGTATGGATGTTTGTGTAATATTTTTTGGCACATGCAAACCAATAATACACACCTTAGTGAAGTATAAAAACCCAAGTACGCTGCTTTGATGTTCCCGTAGTGCTGAGAACACCTCGTTATAGAAACGACAGCGAGAGACCCTACCTGACAGAGTGTACTTGACAAAATGAAGGTATGTGCGTCTGTTTTTTTATGTTTTTGCACATGCAAACCAAGAACGCACACCGTAGAGAAGTTTAAAGAGCCAAGCGCTGAGAACACCTAGGGTTAGAGAAACGACGGTAACACTTTACAATACGTGTACATAACTAAACATATACTAACACCTAACTACCAGTTTATTAACAATGAATTAATACATCAACTAATAGTGAGTGCATCATGAATTATTGATGAATTAATGATATGTATACATTAACAAATTAATGAGTGACATATGAATAGCCATTAATAAAGCCATCTGTTAACTATTAACATAATATTAAATAATGCTGTTAACTAATTAATTACTTACTGTATTAATTAACATTCTTTCAGTAATGCACAAAAATTTTGTATGCAGAGACATGTTGTGGTGTACACTTACCTGCCCTTTTATTAGCCATATCTACCTTGCAGCTCCACCTTGCTGTTGGGCTATAGTTAGAGACTATATTCCATCCATTGTTGACTGGATATTTTGGTTTGGTGCACTGTTTCATGATTCAAATTTCAAACTATCCATTTATTAATTAACTACATATTTGCACACCATTAGTTAATGTATCTATGCATCATGAAATTTGTCTACATTCAGCATGAATTCATCATGATATGCCACGCCAAGTAAAGTCATGACATACATTTACATTTTCAGCATTTAGCAGACGCTTTTATCCAAAGCGAATTAAACTGAGTGGAACACGATGAGCAATTGAGGGTTAAGGGCCTTGCTCAGGGACCCAACAGTGGCAACTTGGTGGTGGCGGGGCTTGAACCGGCAACCTTCTGTTTACTAGTCCATTTACTACTTATATGTATATATTAATAAATCATTAACTAAATGTTATATGTAACCCTAATTGACAGGTTAATATATATATAAATATATATGTGTGTGTGTGTGTGTATATATACTGTATATAATATACAGCGGGGAAAATAAGTATTGAACGCATCAACACTTTCCTCAGTAAATATATTTCTGATGAGGCTATTGACATGAAATTTTCACCAGATGTTGGTAACAACCCAAGAAATCCACACATACAAAGAAGTCAAAACAAATAAGTCCAAAAAATAAGTCTAAAATAAGTATGTGTAATAAAGTGGAATGACAAAGGGGAAAAAGTATTGAACACGCTTACTGAAATGTATTTAATACTTAGTAGAAAAGCTGTATCTGCTAATTCCAGGTCTTTTCTGAAGCTCTCCGCGAGTGGTCCTTGGCTTTTGGACAACTCTTCTAACTATTCAAGAAGACTTCTGTCAGAAATCTTGCAAGGAGCAGGGGCCGGTTTATGGTGATCTGATGTTCTTTTCACTTCCGGATAGTGGCCCCAACGGTGCTCACTGGAACATTTAGAAGTTTAGAAATACGTCGGTAACCAATACCATCAGTATGCTTTGCAACAATATGGTTGCGAAAGTCTTGTAAGATCTATTTGCTATTACCCAACATGAGATGCTTCTTGTGTGACACCTTGGTAATGAGAAACCTTTTTATAGGCCATCAATTAGGACTAAACCAGCTGATATTAATTTGCACTGATAGGGGCAGGATTGCTTTGTAAATACTGACAGATTTCAGCTGGTGTTTTGGATTTCCATGCCTTTTTGCACCTCATTTTCTTTATGTGTTCAATAAATTTTCCCCTGTGTCATTCCACTTTATTACACAAAACTTAATTTTTGGACTTGTGTGTGGATTACTTGGGTTGTTACCAACTTCTGGTGAGAATTCCATGTTAGTAGTCCCATCAGAAATATATTTACTGAGGAAGCACTGTTGATGCGTTCAATACTTATTTTCCCCGCTGTATATATTAACCTGTCACTACCAGGATAGGCCACAGGTGTGTTTAGAATGGTCTACCATCCAAAAATAGTTAGTGTCAGCTTTATTCAGTGTTGTGTGTGGAACATAAAGGACAAGAGAACTGTGGAATACTGATTCCATTTACCGTCTCAAAAACACCAACTACAACTGTTGTTCAAGACCTGATAACTAAAGGTATATAATCTGACCTACAGTATATACATATAGTAAATTGTATAGTCTCTGCATATACAATTTATTGTGCATTACTGAAAGAATGTTAATTAATACAGTAAGTACTTAATTAGTTAACATCATTTGTTAATAATATGTTAATAGTTAACATATGGCTTTATTAATTGCCATTCACATGTCACTCATTAATTTGTTAATGTATACATCTCATTAATTCATCATTAATTCATGATGCACTCATTATTAGTTGATGTATTAACTCATTGTTAATAAACTGGTAGTTAAGAGTTAGTATATGCTTAGTTATGTACACGTTTTGTAAAGTGTTACCGAAACGACAGTCAGATAACCTAAGTAGACAGATTTCTTGAGGTGTGGACGTCTGTTTCACCTTTTTTTGCATGTGCAAACCAAACACGAACACCGTAGCCCTGGGCACAGAGGTTCACAAGTGAAGTTTAATAACCGGAGCGTGCGTCAAAGAGCATCGACAGCCATGTGCATGCTGTGTCCTTCCTTCCCACACGCTTTTCCACGTCAAGCTTATGTGTCTGTCCGGCAAATGGGAGGACCACGTTAATTTATTACCCTTACGTGTCGTTTCAGGAGCTGTGCGTACGTGAACTCTGCAGCGTCGCAAGTACAATTCTGACGCGTTTGGTCACTGGATTGCCTGTGCGTGTGTGTGTGTGTGTGTGTGTGTGTGTGTCTGTCTGTGTCTGTGTGTGTGTGTGTGTCCACGTACTCGGCCCATGAATCTCATTCTGATACCAGGGGTTACCACTCGTGTTCTTGAATGATTATTGCATTTTTGCCCACCTTGGCCACGGACGGATCTTCTGCTCCAGGTCTGACTCAGATCATGTCCTGCTGAAATAAATAAATAAAAGGTAGGCAAATAGATAGACAGACACATGGATTGATGGATGCTTTACTGATCCCCAAGGAAATTAAAGCCGCTGTAACACAATACAACAGAAAGACTTCTTGCAAACATTTAGTTACAATTAAGAACATGAAATTCAAACAAGAGAGATAAAAATTAAGAGCATGAAAAATTTAAAGAAAATATTGTAAAATATACCCTACAATTTAAGAAATATGAAATTAAAACGAGAGATAAGCAATTAAGAACATGAAAACTAAAGGAAAATATAGTAAAATATACCCTACAGTTTAGAGAATATAAAATTAAAACAAGAGAGATACACGTTATTATGAGTGATTAATTATACTGCAGTAATGTCAACAAACACTCATACAGTACTCTATAAAAGAATTATTAAGAGAATGAAAAACTAAAAGAAATATGGTAAAATGAGGGTAATAGCAAAAACTTCGAGCCAATGCTCTTGACTACAGGCAGTTTCAGGAAATCTTATCTGAGCTGAAGATGTGCTTTTTTTGCTGAGTGTGCAAGGACAACACCTATTGGCCAGCTAAAGCGTATTGAAAGTTTTGGTCGGTCGACCAGTGCCAGAGAAGAAGGAGGAGTCGGTTTTACAGATAGGAATCGCGCCCAGAGGTACACTTCTGCACGCAGCGTTTGTGAGAAGGGTCCCGAGCTCAGAAATGACTCTTGCCGACTCGTGTACGACTCTCCTGTTTTAATTTAGTATTTCCCAAATGGTAGGGTATGTTTTACAAGGTTTTCTTTTAATTTTTCCACGTTCCCAATTTTTCATCTCTCTTGTTTGAATTTCATATTCTCTTAATTGTAACTAACTGTTTGCGAGATGTCTTTCATAGATTCTAGATCTCAGGAATGTGTTAATGCTTTCAATCGATTATTTTCTTCTTACGTCGAGCACTTTGAATTGCCACTGTGTACGAAAGGTGCTATACAAATAGACTTGCCTTGCCTTGCCTTGCCTTACAGCTCAGGGCCGAGGGGTTAGGTAAAAGGGGTTGGGGTCAGGTTGGGGCTGGGACAACTAAGGGGGGGGGGTTAGGCTAAGGAGGTAGAGGTCAGGTGAAGGGTCTATGGCTGGCCTGGGGCGGTGTCGGTTTGGTTTGAAAAAGCTGGGTTAGGGGATATGATCACCGAGTCGTCATCGGGATCATCAAGCCGTCCTCACCTACCATATGGTCGCAGGTTCCCGACTTAAGAGAATTTTGGGAATGGCAGAGGCGTCCCTAGATATCCCACGTGTCGTCTGACCCTAACCCTACTTACTTTTACTTGGCTTAAATGATAAGTCGGAAGAATGTCAACCGACCTGTTCACATCTTGTTCAATCGATTCAGGTACTTTTCTGTGCACTTTACTGTTCTTTTCCTTTATTTTTTATTGTTATTTTTTAACATTCCACACACTGCTGATTGTCTGTGTGTGTGTATCCACATACTCGGCCCATAAATCTCATTCTGATACCAGGGGTTACCACTCGTCCTGCTTGGTGTTCTTGAATGATTATTGCATTTTGTGTTCATCATATGTTTTTGTGTGTGTGTCATAGGTTCCTCGTCTCGTGGATCTGTGGGTCGTGTGCTGCCCACCTTGGCCACGGACGGATCTTCTGCTCCAGGTCTGACTCGGATCATGTCCTGCTGAAATAAATAAATAAAAGGTAGGCAAATAGTTAGACAGACACATGGATTGATGGATGCTTTACTGATCCCCAAGGAAATTAAAGACCCTGTAGCACAATACAACACACATCATTGACATTACAAACCAGCAAAAAGCACATGTTTGAGTTTCAACCAATGGGAGTGACGTGCGGACCCGGGGCTCCGATACGTCGCTCGTGGCTAGGCCCCGCACGCCCTCTCCGATTTCGGCGTCCCTACGACCTCCGCTTCCCTCGCGGGACCCCTAGACGTGCTCTTCGGGCCTAGGCCTATCCGCGTACGTCCGGGAGGCCGTATCTCGGAGGCCTCTCGACCCACGGCCGCGGGGCTCCGATATGTCGCTCGTGGCCAGGCCCCGCACGTGCGGTGCGATTTCGGTGCCGTCACGACGTTCTTTCGAAAACGGCCTATTTCTCCACTTTTCCACATACTTTTCCACATTTGGCTGACTTGTTAGCTCGAGTCCTGTTTTTCAACTTTTATACACAGACTCCTCAAAGTCAGAGGTTCCACATATCGAACAGTTTGTCTGGGAACCCCGACGTGTCGAGTCAGGAGCTCGGGAGGGATGTGATTACCAAAGTAGCAATATATTACCAAAGCGTCATCTCCACACACAGAGTGCTCCCAGAGCCAAACTGAAGTGATGTGTTGGCCCAGGGCCAACCCTAGATCACCAACAGGGCATGTGGATGTGTCATTTCTCATAAAAAAGTACAGGAAGCTCAGTTAGACACCAAACTTGAAACACCACCCTCTGGGGTGTTTCAGGGCACGAGGGCGGTGCCAGGTTGGCAAATGGTCAAGTCTGGACCTCGGGAGGGAGGATATTACCAAAGTGGCATTATATTACCAAAGCGTCATCTCCAAACACAGAGTGCTCCCAGAGCCAAACTTAAGTTATGTGTTGACCCAGGGCCAACCCTGGAACACCAACAGGGCATGTGGATGTGTCATCTCTCACTAAAAAGTCTAGGAAGGTCAGTTAGACACCAAGAGTTGAGTCTGGAGCTCGGGAGGGATGAGATTACCAAAGTAGCATTATATTACCAAAGCGTCATCTGCTAACCCTGAGTGCTCAGACAGCCGAACTGAAGTGATGTGTTGTAACTGGGCCAACCCTAGATAACCAACAGGGCATGTGGCTGTGTCATTTCTCACAGAAAAGTACAGGAAGGTCAGTTAGACACCAAAACCGAAACACCATTCTATAGAGTGTCAGAGGGCACGTGGGTTGGCAAAGAGTTAAGTTCGGAGCTCGGGAGGGATGGATTACCAAAGTTTTATGAGATCACCAAGCCGTCGTCCCGACCCTAAGTTACAAGGGTCGAGGCGAAAAAAAAAAATTCAGACACCCCAGAACTCGGACACCACCCTCTGGGGTGGCCTAGGACAGACACCCTACAGGGTGGTGTGAGGTCGTGTCCAGTTTGAAGTTGTTAGGGGTTATGATTACCAAGTCGTCAATGAGATTACCAAGCCGTCCTCCCCGACCATATGGTCGAGGTTATCGGCTTAAGAGAATATCGGGAATGACAGAGGTGAGGGGTTGGGGTTAGGTCAGGGCTGGATCAAGGTTGGGGTGAAGGTCAAGGGTTAGGTAAGGTTTTATGGCTGGATCAGGGTTAGGACTAAAGGCTTAGGTAAGGGGTCGGGGTTGAAATAGGGTCAGGACTAAAGGTTAAGGTAAGGTTAGGGCTGGATCAAGGTTGGGGTTAGGTTAGGCTAGGGGTTAAGGTTAGGTAAGGGGTCGGGGCTGGGTTAGGACTGAAAGTAAAGGTCGAGCCTAGGTAAGGGGTTGGGGCTGGATTAGGGTTGGGACTAAAAGTGAAGGTTAAGCCTAGGTAAGGGGTTGGGGCCTGATTAAGGTTGGGATTGAAGGTCAAGTAAGGGGGTTGGGTCAAGGTTAGGGCTGGATCAAGGTTGGGACTTAGGGTCAGGGCTGGGTTTGGGGTTACGTCGGGATGTACGGTCAGGGTCAGGGTTGTGATGGGGGTGTCAGGTTAAGGTCAGGGGTTGGGAAAGGTCGACTTTAGCGGCAGGAGTCGTCGTGGCCGAGTGTGAGATTGTCCTGGGTTCTCTTGCTGTAGGTTTTGTGACGAGGTGTCTTCGACACTGCCACGGGCTCATCGACCCTTCGATGCTAAGCAAATGAACCCCTTCCGATGCACGACGTGGGTCAAAGATGACTCATATCCATCCATTCGAGAATATTTTCATATGCACATTTGTCAGTTACTCATGTCTGTCTTAGCTAATAAAAGCTATCTACCCTAGAACATGTGAACAGCTAGCGAGCAAATAGTATTACACATATTCAAGATTGTAGAGCCTAATCTTTGGTTGTCTTTTAAAAGATCAGTAAATATGTTTTTGACTACAAACACTTAGAAACGTCGGTAGTTTCTGTCAAATGCCATTTTTGACCCGTGTTGTGCATTAGAAGGGTAGTGATACAAGAATTATTTTTATTAAAAAAGTAAAAAACATAAAACTGAAATAAGGATTTGTGATGATCAAAAACAAACAAGTTGATTGAGGAATTCATGGAAGCTTGAATGACGAAATGAATTCATTGCAAAGATGTAGAAAATAAAAACTCAGTTGAGTGACTTTTGACACAGGTTGTACATCAAAGGGTTAAAGCACAACCCCCCCCCCCCCCCCCCCCCACCCGATCGATCTAATCCTAGGGCCTGTGACCTCGCGCTCCGAAATGTACTATCTTTCCACAAAAAGACACAGCAGATCCTCCACCAGAGTATAAGCGCGAGACCTCGTGGCTCACGAGCACGTCCGAGATCCGAGGTGCTCGGATCGGCCCCGGACTTCACTTGGGCCACCCCCCGGGCAGAGGGAGCCGCGTGTCCGAACGGGAAGTAGCCTCGGGAAGGTCCTACGGACGCGGGACCCGGATGCGAGCGTCATTGATTTTTGACCTAAAAGGGGGTGGTTAGAAAACAATATCACAGATGACGACTTCTTTCTCGGGCCCTGACCCACGACCCGAAGGGCCCACGGTCACGGGGCTCTGATATGTCGCTCGTGCCCGGGCCCAGACCGCTCCCCCCACCCCCTAGCCCGCCCACCTTCGCCACTCGTGAAAACACCTGTTTCTCCACCGCTTTCCACACAGAGTCCTATTATGGTGGATTCTCGCTTTGTGAAGGATTCATCACGAGTCTCCAGCACTCGGACGAAAAAATCGACCCGAGTGTGCACCTCACGCTCGTAAATCGACCTGTTTTTACACCATTTTCAACACAGAGTCCTACAGCAGAGTAAGGGGACTGATCAAACAGTTTCACTTGTTCCCCCCCCACCCCCCGTCCATCATACTCGGATTCGGTGGTCCTGCGACCTCGCTTTTTTCCGACGTTTCGTCGTTTTCCACCGAAAGACTCGGCGAATCCTCTGCAAGAGTATAAGTCTGACACCTTATGACCTCGACGGGACATCCGAGCACACCAACGCTCGGGGCGCTCGTATCGGCCCCGGACTCGGCGTGGGTCGCCCCCTAGGCCTACCGCGCCGTGTATCCGAAGCCCCGCCCCCCAGGTGGGCGGGAACAGGAAGTAGCCTTGGGAAGGTCCTAGAGATGCGGGACCCGGATGGGAGCGCTCGACTCGGCGTCCGGAGTCGCCCTGACCGCTTTTTATCCTGGACATAAACGGGCTGGTTAGTGATTTATATCACCAAAGTGTCACCTATGACCACTTCTATCTCGGGCCCTGACTCCCGAACCGAAGGGTCCACAGTCACGGGGCTCCGATATGTCGCTCGTGCCCGGGCCCCGCACGTCATACTCGGATCCCGCGGGCCTACGACCTCCGCTTTCCTCGCGGGACCCCGACACGTCGCTCGACTACCGAAAAGCCCATGTACGGACACGTCTCGGCGACCTCTCGATCCCATTTACAAACATTTAACTACTGAGGGCTTATCTAATGTTTTACATTTTCAAACTCCCAAGATGTTTTGAAGCTATAAGGATTTAGTACTTTAATGATAATTGCACATATGCTACATACAATTAATATTTTAGTTACACATTATTTAAACAATTCTTAAATAAACGTTTTAAACTGACGCCATGTTCTAATAACAGAAAATTATAATAATAGATTTAAAACGCGGTCTGTTATTTACACTGTGATTAAGACCTACAGAAAAATAAAACGAATAAAACATTTTTAGATAAAAACTAAGAAGAAGGGTTAGAGTTATAAAGAACAATAATGATTTGCTTACCTCAGTTTCTAAATGAAGGATTTAAACTCCGCTGTGTTTGTTTAAAAACTATTTTTCCCGCCAAAACAATGAGATCAGCTGCAGCGTAATTAGGCAGAAATCCGATCACTGATTGGATGCCCAGGAACACTGCCTGATATTGATTGGGTATTTCGTTTCCGTTACTAGGCTGCATGGTAACAAAAGCTGTGGCGGTGTTCCAAATCGGTTTACGGCATTTACGTTTTTTCCACACTTCTAATTTAATTCATGATCTAATATATCATGATCAAACAGGTTGTACCAGATAATCCGGTAGATGTTTAATTTAAATCAAGATGTAAACGATCCTAAAATAAAGTTGCAGTCAATCTTGGCGGTGGGTCTGAATCTCCACCAGGTTTCTTGTATAATATTTTTCCTTGCTAATAATTTTCCATTAGCAGAAATGACCAGAATTTTTAGGCTCTGATACACAGTTCTCCAGATATTTTACCTTATTTATGATGAATATATAAACGGCTTAAACTATTATAACTTACAATGCAGAGTTAGGTAACGCTTAGCCTGTACAACATTTCACAAATCATTATCTTTCCTACATGAGACATCCTTTAAAAATTGGTCAAAATTTGGTCAACTTAAATTCCGAATACAAATGGTGTTAACCCTTAAGAGATCCTAGGGACATTTTGTGCCATTTGTTTTTTTATTTTCAAACAATTTTGGCTGAGTTGAATAAGTACAGCTCATATTTGCCAGAGGATATTCATTTTTAATTAATTTTAGAATTGTTATGTCAATTCCTTAAATTAGCCTTAAATGGCTAAGCTACACAAAAACTGACACATTTGTTCCTAAGGACAAAAAATGTCCCATTGAAAATGCTATTTTTTAACACACATTTATCTGAACATAAACTAATGCTTTCATTTAGGTTAAGATTTCATTTTGATCTACTAGCTTTCAATTTTTAATTTATATATTTTCTAACAGTTGGCACTACTTTTTTTCCATTTAAAACATGCAGCAAAATTTCACAATTTTTTATGTTTTCTAAAAGGGTGCCTTGATAAGTGTGTGTCGCTATTGACGTTGGATAATGGTGTGTGTGTGTAAAAAATAAATAAATAAGTGTCTTGAAAAGTGTGTATCACTATTAATGTTGGACAACGGTGTGTCTCTTTGAAGACCACACTCTGCATTATAAACTAATTCAATAATAAAAACAATAAGTAGCAAGAACCAAAACAAAATAGGACTTTGTTTGGGCTCTCGCTCAGGTTGTTGATGTAGGTGTACTGCAGCCATGGGTATAAGTATAAGCAGTAGTGCAGGAGTGGTCATTCTGGAAATGGCAAGTCATTACAGCACCCAGGAGACGCTGGGATTGATCATGCACTCTGAGTACGAGGATGGCTCCTCAACCTCCTCTGAGGACTCTGAGTCTGATGGAGAGAAGGCCTCAGAGGTAGAAAATGACTAGCTGGAGTCCAACTCATCTGAAGATGACAGCAGAGAGAACATGGATGAAACAGCGGCAGAATGGACTTCAAAAAATGGCAAAATATTTTGGTCTCCCTCAAAAACGTAGGCGCTCCGCTACGTCCCAGCAGCCAGAGATTAGATCCGGGGACCTACACACTATGCCACTGCCCGGATCAGTGACTCGACGTCCAGCTTTTCACTGCTGCTGACGGATGAAATTCTGCAGCATATTGTGGCAATGACAAACCTGCATGGGAGACATTCAGTCACAGACTGACGAAATGTGGACACAGAGGAACTGCAGACTTACATGGGGCTGCTCATTTCGGTTGGTGTTTACAGGTCAAAAAAAGAACAGATCAACCCTCAGTCTCTGGAGTAAGAAATCAGGGGGGAGCATTTTCTGGGCTACGATGTCCCGCAAGAGGTTTTACCACATCAGCCGAACACTGTGGTTTAACGATAAGCTATCCCGACGCTGTAACGACAAGCTGGCTGCCCTCCGCAAAGGATATGTGGATAAAACCGCCAGCCGATGCTGTTTAGCCCAGACATGGACATCTGCGTGGATGAACAGCTCATCCCATTCAGAGGCAAGTACAGCTTCAAGCAGTACATGCCAAAAAAAACTGGCCAAATATGGAATAAAGGTTTGGGCACCCTGTGCTGTCAAAACGTTCTACGCCTGGAGACTGCAGGTGTACACAGGTAAAGCAGCTGGCAATCCAGCTAAAGTCAACCAGGGGATGAGGGTGGTCCTGGAGATGACAGAGGGGCTCCAGGCACACATCATTACCTGTGACAATTTTTTCACCTTCTTTGCACTGGCAGAGGAGCTGCTCAGAAGGAAACTGGCCCTGGCTGGCACAATTCACCGAAACAAGCCTGAGCTTCCCCTCAATTGCTCCAGGCAAGAGCGAGAGCAGTCTTCTCCTCCACCTTTGCTTTTACGAAGACCCACACACTGGTCTCTTACATCCCTTGACGGGGCAAGAATGTGCTGCTCCTAAGCACAAAACACCGCAAGAGGTGGAAGAATTGCCCCACACATCAAAAAGAGAGGGCGTCTTCCCCACTCATCAGCTGCTGCAGGAATAGGTGCAGATATGCAGGGTGCTGCTGCAGGCCCCTCTCTCATTCATAAATATAAAGGTAGGAGGCAGTTCAACTTTTGCACAGACAAAAAGAGAAAAGTTGGGAGCACCTGCTGTAAAAAGATTCACGTGCAAGGACCACATTCTGTCCATTTGCAGCCTCGACCCCACCTGAGCTGGACTCTCACACTCGGACACATACTCTCTCGCTGTCTGTCTGTCTGTCTCTCACCCTCTCTCTCACTTGTTCTCTCTCTCTCTTTTGCCCTCTCCCCCTTTTTGGTTGACTCATTTAAAAATAAAAAATATATATCTTTATAGCAGTTTTGGGGAAGAGGCCATTTTTTGTCCTTAGGATCTCGAGTGTGAGTTTTTCTTTAAATCTGACACTGCAAAAAAATGTAAATGCATCAAAATCAATGTTGCTGCCAATCACTGACCCATCTCCCATCAGAGCCTAGTTTCATCAATAACAAGCTAAGCACAGTTACCATGGCAACAACTATTAAATGTAAATGATGAGACAGTTAGGACAATTTAAAGAATCAATTGTTTTATTAAATCATTTACAAGTAACCAAAAACAATATTGCAAAACTGGTACAAATGAATTTTTACATATTTATATAGATATCTATTTAATTCCTGCAATAATCAAGAATAATAACTGTAAAAAACAACAAAAAAGCTCTTAGCATTCAACCCAACATCGAGTAAGCAATATATACATTATATATATACACAACAAAACAAAAATTGTACTCATTATGGCTCTTAGAAGCACAAAACATTCATTTTAATTAACGTTTTAATTAAGATTTTTAATTTTAAATATCACAGATTAAACAAGAAAAAAACAGATACAACAAAATATCAAAGCTAATTTCACAAAAACATAAAAACCCTTGGTTCTAACTTTATTCAATATAAAATATGCTAAATGATTTGAATAAACGCAGAACATTTAAAATGAAAATAAGTTGACAGTTTAAAAACTAATTAGAATGTTTTTAAATAAAAAAATATACTAAAACTGTTGAGTTACGTAGCTCACACTGACGCATAATGTATAAAACATGATTTGTTAATTACAGGAATATAAGTTGGAATTGTTCAGATACACATTAAACAATAAAACAATCTGAAACTCATTTTTATATAGCACAGTTTGTTTTTAATTCATTTGTAATTCTTATTTAAGGTAATTGTAGCACAAGTTTTTGCAACTTGAACATTAACTAGAAACTAAAGTTAAAAGAACAATTTATCTTGTATTTTAGATAAGACCAGACAATAAAAGGTGGATTAAATTTCAGTCCCATCAGATTGAAAACTACATAACAAAAAACACTTCTCATTACTGTGACTTATAAAACAAAAATGTATTTAAACATTTTAAATGTAAATATTTAACATTTCTTAAACCTTTTATTTGAATACTTGAAATAAAACAAGACCAATTAAATAAAAACATTAAAAGTATAACCATTTTACAAATATATAAAATTAAATTTACTGTTATAATTAAATATTTAATTCTATTAATTGAAATTTTAACTGACACTGGAGAGGTTCATGTTTTTTCCACCTAAAAATTAGTAACTGCCGATGCCAAAATATGAAAGTATTGTTAAAGAATGTTTAATGATATTTTTAAACATCAAATACTTCTAAATAAAATGATTTGCAGAAAACAATCTTAAACATTATTTGTTTACATTTCTAAGTTTCATAAGCTACTATGTTTTGATTCTTTTAGGTGTGAATTTCAAATACAGTAAAAGAAACAATCAAATCTTGATTTTTAGTGCAGTTTGTCACTCAATCTGATAACCCAAATATTTTACAGTGAAATTACATTAAACATTTATTGTATATTAATGCCATAATTCAATAATTCAATTCATTAAATGTTTAACTAAAGTCCAATTAACTTTTAAATTGTGTTTACATTCTGTATTGTAGCCTTTCTTCCATTTCATATTTAATTTCGCTCAACTGAACAAAACTAAAATCCATTGTACAAAATGTTATTCTTTAAAAGATCTTCAGTTTCCCAAAAATATAATCTTTACATTTCTAAACTATTAAATTATTATTGCTCTTACAGTAACGTGAACTCACTACAGAGCTTTCAAATAAACAATACAAATAAAAGATGATGTAGTAGTGTGTGTGTGTGTGTGTGTGTGTGTGTGTGTGTGTGTGTGTGTGTGTGTGTGTGTGTGTATAATTGTACTACGTCTCCTCCAGTACTGACAGGTTCAGATCCTCTGTATTGGTGTTAACAGTGCTCGAGGTAATCAATAACCCGAGAGATGGATTTCTGTCCTGTGGTTCCCACTGCACACTACAGTGAAGAAAACAAGGAGGCCTTAAACTCACACACAATCACCACAGTGATTACAATCTCACACAAACACACATCCACACAATCAACACACAAACACACATCTACACAAACATAATCAACACACAATCACCACAGTGATTACAATCTCACACAAACACACATCCACACAATCATCACACAAACACACATCTACACAAACATAATCAACACACAATTATCACAGTGATTACAATCTCACACAAACACACATCTACACAAACATAATCAACACACAAACACACATCCACACAATCAACACACAAACACACATCCACACAAACATAATCAACACACAATCACCACAGTGATTACAATCTCACACAAACACACATCCACACAATCAACACACAAACACACATCTACACAAACATAATCAACACACAAACACATCCACACAAACATAATCAACACACAATCACCACAGTGATTACAATCTCACACAAACACACATCCACACAATCAACACACAAACACACATCTACACAAACATAATCAACACACAAACACACATCCACACAATCAACACACAAACACACATCCACACAAACATAATCAACACACAATCACCACAGTGATTACAATCTCACACAAACACACATCCACACAATCAACACACAAACACACATCTACACAAACATAATCAACACACAAACACACATCCACACAATCAACACACAAACACACATCCACACAAACATAATCAACACACAATCACCACAGTGATTACAATCTCACACAAACACACATCCACACAAACATAATCAACACACAATTATCACAGTGATTACAATCTCACACAAACACACATCCACACAATCTCACACAAACACACATCTACACAAACATAATCAACACACAATTATCACAGTGATTACAATCTCACACAAACACACATCCACACAATCAACACACAAACACACATCTACACAAACATAATCAACACACAATTATCACAGTGATTACAATCTCACACAAACACACATCCACACAATCAACACACAAACACACATCCACACAAACATAATCAACACACAATTATCACAATGATTACAATCTCACACAAACACACATCTACACAAACATAATCAACACACAAACACACATCTACACAAACATAATCAACACACAAACACACATCTACACAAACATAATCAACACACAATCACCACAGTGATTACAATCTCACACAAACACACATCCACACAATCAACACACAAACACACATCTACACAAACATAATCAACACACAATTATCACAGTGATTACAATCTCACACAAACACACATCCACACAATCAACACACAAACACACATCCACACAAACATAATCAACACACAATTATCACAATGATTACAATCTCACACAAACACACATCTACACAAACATAATCAACACACAAACACACATCTACACAAACATAATCAACACACAAACACACATCTACACAAACATAATCAACACACAAACACACATCTACACAAACATAATCAACACACAATCACCACAGTGATTACAATCTCACACAAACACACATCCACACAATCAACACACAAACACACATCCACACAAACATAATCAACACACAATCACCACAGTGATTACAATCTCACACAAACACACATCCACACAATCAACACACAAACACACATCCACACAAACATAATCAACACACAATCACCACAGTGATTACAATCTCACACAAACACACATCCACACAATCAACACACAAACACACATCTACACAAACATAATCAACACACAAACACACATCTACACAAACATAATCAACACACAAACACACATCTACACAAACATAATCAACACACAAACACACATCTACACAAACATAATCAACACACAAACACACATCTACACAAACATAATCAACACACAATCACCACAGTGATTACAATCTCACACAAACACACATCCACACAATCAACACACAAACACACATCCACACAAACATAATCAACACACAATCACCACAGTGATTACAATCTCACACAAACACACATCCACACAATCAACACACAAACACACATCCACACAAACATAATCAACACACAATCACCACAGTGATTACAATCTCACACAAACACACATCCACACAATCAACACACAAACACACATCCACACAAACATAATCAACACACAATCACCACAGTGATTACAATCTCACACAAACACACATCCACACAATCAACACACAAACACACATCTACACAATCAACACACAAACACACATCCACACAAACATAATCAACACACAATTATCACAGTGATTACAATCTCACACAAACACACATCCACACAATCAACACACAAACACACATCTACACAAACATAATCAACACACAAACACACATCTACACAAACATAATCAACACACAAACACACATCTACACAAACATAAACACACAAACACACATCCACACAATCAACACACAAACACACATCCACACAAACATAATCAACACACAATCACCACAGTGATTACAATCTCACACAAACACACATCCACACAAACATAATCAACACACAATTATCACAGTGATTACAATCTCACACAAACACACATCTACACAATCAACACACAAACACACATCCACACAAACATAATCAACACACAATTATCACAGTGATTACAATCTCACACAAACACACATCTACACAATCAACACACAAACACACATCCACACAAACATAATCAACACACAATCACCACAGTGATTACAATCTCACACAAACACACATCCACACAATCAACACACAAACACACATCCACACAATCTCACACAAACACACATCCACACAATCAACACACAAACACACATCTACACAAACATAATCAACACACAAACACACATCTACACAAACATAATGAACACACAATTATCACAGTGATTACAATCTCACACAAACACACATCCACACAATCAACACACAAACACACATCTACACAAACATAATCAACACACAAACACACATCTACACAAACATAATCAACACACAAACACACATCCACACAATCAACACACAAACACACATCCACACAAACATAATCAACACACAATCACCACAGTGATTACAATCTCACACAAACACACATCCACACAATCAACACACAAACACACATCTACACAAACATAATCAACACACAAACACACATCCACACAATCAACACACAAACACACATCCACACAAACATAATCAACACACAATCACCACAGTGATTACAATCTCACACAAACACACATCCACACAAACATAATCAACACACAATTATCACAGTGATTACAATCTCACACAAACACACATCCACACAATCTCACACAAACACACATCTACACAAACATAATCAACACACAATTATCACAGTGATTACAATCTCACACAAACACACATCCACACAATCAACACACAAACACACATCTACACAAACATAATCAACACACAATTATCACAGTGATTACAATCTCACACAAACACACATCCACACAATCAACACACAAACACACATCCACACAAACATAATCAACACACAATTATCACAATGATTACAATCTCACACAAACACACATCTACACAAACATAATCAACACACAAACACACATCTACACAAACATAATCAACACACAAACACACATCTACACAAACATAATCAACACACAAACACACATCTACACAAACATAATCAACACACAATTATCACAGTGATTACAATCTCACACAAACACACATCTACACAATCTCACACAAACACACATCCACACAAACAACACACAAACACACATCTACACAAACATAATCAACACACAAACACACATCCACACAATCAACACACAAACACACATCCACACAAACATAATCAACACACAATCACCACAGTGATTACAATCTCACACAAACACACATCCACACAAACATAATCAACACACAATTATCACAGTGATTACAATCTCACACAAACACACATCTACACAAACATAATCAACACACAATTATCACAGTGATTACAATCTCACACAAACACACATCCACACAATCAACACACAAACACACATCTACACAAACATAATCAACACACAATTATCACAGTGATTACAATCTCACACAAACACACATCCACACAATCAACACACAAACACACATCCACACAAACATAATCAACACACAATTATCACAATGATTACAATCTCACACAAACACACATCTACACAAACATAATCAACACACAAACACACATCTACACAAACATAATCAACACACAAACACACATCTACACAAACATAATCAACACACAAACACACATCCACACAAACATAATCAACACACAATTATCACAGTGATTACAATCTCACACAAACACACATCTACACAATCTCACACAAACACACATCCACACAAACATAATCAACACACAATCACCACAGTGATTACAATCTCACACAAACACACATCCACACAAACATAATCAACACACAATTATCACAGTGATTACAATCTCACACAAACACACATCTACACAATCAACACACAAACACACATCCACACAAACATAATCAACACACAATTATCACAGTGATTACAATCTCACACAAACACACATCCACACAATCAACACACAAACACACATCTACACAAACATAATCAACACACAATCACCACAGTGATTACAATCTCACACAAACACACATCTACACAATCAACACACAAACACACATCCACACAAACATAATCAACACACAATTATCACAGTGATTACAATCTCACACAAACACACATCCACACAATCTCACACAAACACACATCTACACAAACATAATCAACACACAATTATCACAGTGATTACAATCTCACACAAACACACATCCACACAATCAACACACAAACACACATCTACACAAACATAATCAACACACAATTATCACAGTGATTACAATCTCACACAAACACACATCCACACAATCAACACACAAACACACATCCACACAAACATAATCAACACACAATTATCACAATGATTACAATCTCACACAAACACACATCTACACAAACATAATCAACACACAAACACACATCTACACAAACATAATCAACACACAAACACACATCTACACAAACATAATCAACACACAAACACACATCTACACAAACATAATCAACACACAATTATCACAGTGATTACAATCTCACACAAACACACATCTACACAATCTCACACAAACACACATCCACACAAACAACACACAAACACACATCTACACAAACATAATCAACACACAAACACACATCCACACAATCAACACACAAACACACATCCACACAAACATAATCAACACACAATCACCACAGTGATTACAATCTCACACAAACACACATCCACACAAACATAATCAACACACAATTATCACAGTGATTACAATCTCACACAAACACACATCCACACAATCTCACACAAACACACATCTACACAAACATAATCAACACACAATTATCACAGTGATTACAATCTCACACAAACACACATCCACACAATCAACACACAAACACACATCTACACAAACATAATCAACACACAATTATCACAGTGATTACAATCTCACACAAACACACATCCACACAATCAACACACAAACACACATCCACACAAACATAATCAACACACAATTATCACAATGATTACAATCTCACACAAACACACATCTACACAAACATAATCAACACACAAACACACATCTACACAAACATAATCAACACACAAACACACATCTACACAAACATAAACACACAAACACACATCCACACAAACATAATCAACACACAATTATCACAGTGATTACAATCTCACACAAACACACATCTACACAATCTCACACAAACACACATCCACACAAACATAATCAACACACAATCACCACAGTGATTACAATCTCACACAAACACACATCCACACAAACATAATCAACACACAATTATCACAGTGATTACAATCTCACACAAACACACATCTACACAATCAACACACAAACACACATCCACACAAACATAATCAACACACAATTATCACAGTGATTACAATCTCACACAAACACACATCCACACAATCAACACACAAACACACATCTACACAAACATAATCAACACACAATCACCACAGTGATTACAATCTCACACAAACACACATCTACACAATCAACACACAAACACACATCCACACAAACATAATCAACACACAATTATCACAGTGATTACAATCTCACACAAACACACATCTACACAATCAACACACAAACACACATCCACACAAACATAATCAACACACAATTATCACAGTGATTACAATCTCACACAAACACACATCCACACAATCAACACACAAACACACATCCACACAAACATAATCAACACACAATTATCACAGTGATTACAATCTCACACAAACACACATCCACACAATCAACACACAAACACACATCTACACAAACATAATCAACACACAAACACACATCCACACAAACATAATCAACACACAATTATCACAGTGATTACAATCTCACACAAACACACATCCACACAATCAACACACAAACACACATCTACACAAACATAATCAACACACAAACACACATCTACACAAACATAATCAACACACAAACACACATCTACACAAACATAATCAACACACAAACACACATCCACACAATCAACACACAAACACACATCCACACAAACATAATCAACACACAATCACCACAGTGATTACAATCTCACACAAACACACATCCACACAAACATAATCAACACACAATTATCACAGTGATTACAATCTCACACAAACACACATCCACACAATCAACACACAAACACACATCTACACAAACATAATCAACACACAAACACACATCTACACAAACATAATCAACACACAAACACACATCTACACAAACATAATCAACACACAAACACACATCCACACAATCAACACACAAACACACATCCACACAAACATAATCAACACACAATTATCACAGTGATTACAATCTCACACAAACACACATCTACACAATCAACACACAAACACACATCCACACAAACATAATCAACACACAATTATCACAGTGATTACAATCTCACACAAACACACATCCACACAAACATAATCAACACACAATCACCACAGTGATTACAATCTCACACAAACACACATCCACACAAACATAATCAACACACAATCACCACAGTGATTACAATCTCACACAAACACACATCCACACAAACATAATCAACACACAATCACCACAGTGATTACAATCTCACACAAACACACATCCACACAAACATAATCAACACACAATCACCACAGTGATTACAATCTCACACAAACACACATCCACACAAACATAATCAACACACAATTATCACAGTGATTACAATCTCACACAAACACACATCCACACAATCTCACACAAACACACATCTACACAAACAATCAACACACAATTATCACAGTGATTACAATCTCACACAAACACACATCCACACAATCAACACACAAACACACATCTACACAAACATAATCAACACACAATTATCACAGTGATTACAATCTCACACAAACACACATCCACACAATCAACACACAAACACACATCCACACAAACATAATCAACACACAATTATCACAATGATTACAATCTCACACAAACACACATCTACACAAACATAATCAACACACAAACACACATCTACACAAACATAATCAACACACAAACACACATCTACACAAACATAATCAACACACAAACACACATCTACACAAACATAATCAACACACAATTATCACAGTGATTACAATCTCACACAAACACACATCTACACAATCTCACACAAACACACATCCACACAAACAACACACAAACACACATCTACACAAACATAATCAACACACAAACACACATCCACACAATCAACACACAAACACACATCCACACAAACATAATCAACACACAATCACCACAGTGATTACAATCTCACACAAACACACATCCACACAAACATAATCAACACACAATTATCACAGTGATTACAATCTCACACAAACACACATCCACACAATCTCACACAAACACACATCTACACAAACATAATCAACACACAATTATCACAGTGATTACAATCTCACACAAACACACATCCACACAATCAACACACAAACACACATCTACACAAACATAATCAACACACAATTATCACAGTGATTACAATCTCACACAAACACACATCCACACAATCAACACACAAACACACATCCACACAAACATAATCAACACACAATTATCACAATGATTACAATCTCACACAAACACACATCTACACAAACATAATCAACACACAAACACACATCTACACAAACATAATCAACACACAAACACACATCTACACAAACATAATCAACACACAAACACACATCCACACAAACATAATCAACACACAATTATCACAGTGATTACAATCTCACACAAACACACATCTACACAATCTCACACAAACACACATCCACACAAACATAATCAACACACAATCACCACAGTGATTACAATCTCACACAAACACACATCCACACAAACATAATCAACACACAATTATCACAGTGATTACAATCTCACACAAACACACATCTACACAATCAACACACAAACACACATCCACACAAACATAATCAACACACAATTATCACAGTGATTACAATCTCACACAAACACACATCCACACAATCAACACACAAACACACATCTACACAAACATAATCAACACACAATCACCACAGTGATTACAATCTCACACAAACACACATCTACACAATCAACACACAAACACACATCCACACAAACATAATCAACACACAATTATCACAGTGATTACAATCTCACACAAACACACATCTACACAATCAACACACAAACACACATCCACACAAACATAATCAACACACAATTATCACAGTGATTACAATCTCACACAAACACACATCCACACAATCAACACACAAACACACATCCACACAAACATAATCAACACACAATTATCACAGTGATTACAATCTCACACAAACACACATCCACACAATCAACACACAAACACACATCTACACAAACATAATCAACACACAAACACACATCTACACAAACATAATCAACACACAAACACACATCTACACAAACATAATCAACACACAAACACACATCCACACAATCAACACACAAACACACATCCACACAAACATAATCAACACACAATTATCACAGTGATTACAATCTCACACAAACACACATCTACACAATCAACACACAAACACACATCCACACAAACATAATCAACACACAATTATCACAGTGATTACAATCTCACACAAACACACATCCACACAAACATAATCAACACACAATCACCACAGTGATTACAATCTCACACAAACACACATCCACACAAACATAATCAACACACAATCACCACAGTGATTACAATCTCACACAAACACACATCCACACAAACATAATCAACACACAATCACCACAGTGATTACAATCTCACACAAACACACATCCACACAAACATAATCAACACACAATTATCACAGTGATTACAATCTCACACAAACACACATCCACACAATCAACACACAAACACACATCTACACAAACATAATCAACACACAATTATCACAGTGATTACAATCTCACACAAACACACATCTACACAATCAACACACAAACACACATCCACACAAACATAATCAACACACAATCACCACAGTGATTACAATCTCACACAAACACACATCCACACAATCTCACACAAACACACATCCACACAATCTCACACAAACACACATCCACACAATCTCACACAAACACACATCCACACAATCTCACACAAACACACATCTACACAAACATAATCACAGAAAGTCATCACAGTCACCCAAAAGCAATAATCACAATCACCGCACATCACACAATCTAACAAACGTAATCATCACACAATCACACAAAAACAATAATCTCAAAATCGCAGCTCAATTTTTTAACCAACTTAGCAAAGATTAAACATTTATTATTACTACAATAACCTTACAGTAAATATTTATTATTCTAATTTATAATTACACATAAAATAAAATTAAAATAGTTTATTATTAATTATAATCATTAATAATTAATAATAGTAATCATTTCTCTTTATTAGTTATTATTTTAACATTGTTGTAAACTATTAATTGTAACTCTGAGCTTCTTACCGTCAGGTTCATGAAGTTGAGGAATCTTTTCAGCATCTCAGTCATGATGGAGAAATTTCCTTCAGGTAAACACTGTCTCACTGCATTTACATTTATCTACACACGCACACACAAAATTGTTATTATACATAATACAACATGTAATAAAATGTTCTTGGTGACGCCCCTAGTGGTGGAGTCGAAGTGTCTAGTTTCAACATATTACATAATTACCGGTACAACCAGTTACAACAGTCTCTTTACAATAGAGATGGTTTTATACAATAGAAATTGTATAAAGTTGTTAGAATTCACTGCTCTTCATTTCTGGTGTAGAAAGAATGCACCACCCACATCACTGATCTAAACCCATTATCATATACTTATTTTATTAGCAAAAAGTTCAAAGCAACAGTAGCAAACAGCATGTGACTTTATTCATATGTGACTAAATACAGATGAATCAGATGTGCAGATAATCGTTGTTAAAAGCAGTTTGAGTGCAGTGAGGGGGGAATGTACATTAAACTGTAATAATGTTAATAAATACAGAAAAGTCTCATACAGACCGGAGAGTCCTGACACAAACAGCCCAGCAGCAGCGCAGTGTACGACGCTACAATACTGTCCTCCATGTGTTTCCCAGCATGCTGCAGTACTGCAACACACACACAAGAGGATTCCTTTCATGTTACACCCACATATGAGTATATATAGATATATACACAGATTTTTTTAACTCTAAGTTTTTTCTTTAAATGAACAGACTATAGAAATGTCTATAAATAAACGAATCAATCTGCAGCGCTCACATATTTTCTCCCCAAAACTGTAAATATACACACATGAACTTTGGGTAAAACTTACCGATATTATCAGACATTTAAATATTAGAAATAAAAAATTATTTACTAAAGCATTTGAAGTTGAACATAGATAAAAATAAACATATCAGATATAATCAGATTTACTTTTATAGACAGATATTAGTTATGAAGATAAACCTTTATTAAAGTCAAGCTCCTCCTCTTCCTCCTCTTTTTCCTTTTCCTTTTCATCAGTATTGTTGTTTTCGGACGCAACCCACTGCATCTCTCCACTGGTCACCTGCCATCGGCCGCTTTCATCTGTCTGAGACTTTGGCGCCTCACTGATGATGTCATCAGCCTGCGCCTCAGCCAGCACCGCCGCCCTCTCACGTTCCAGGAAGAGCTGCAACACAAACACATTAAACACAGTTTAGAACCCTCCATAAATCCTGAGATTCATTAGAAATTGTACCTACTTTAAAAATAAATATTTTTTCTTCTAATGTTAATCTTATTTTATTTAAGCTAGTCAAATAAAAAGTGCAGTACCAATTACAAGACAAAAGTTTTTATTTTTTAAAAATGTGAAGGTTTCAGTTTACATTAAATGATGCACTAAATGTGGTATTTAGCCAGGGGTGCACAAACTTCTACATAAAACTATAGATGCTCCTGATTCTTCTTTTATTTCTGCAATTAAATTCACATGTTTATTTACTTTCATTCATTCCACTTTATTCACAAATCAGTAATGACCACCAAACCAACAGGGTTCCCTCAGCAGCAGCTTAATGAGACTTGAACCCTCAACGATTTGATCATTAATTCATTACTTCAAGCACTAAAGCACCATGAAGCTGTATGAGTTTTGTGTTACCTGCACCAGAGCACCGAGGGCCTTCAACGTTCCTTTAGTGTTCAGACTGTTAGTTTCTTCATCCGGAACTTCTACCTTCATCTCTGTCTTAATCTTTTGTATGTTCTCCTCCTGCTTTTCTCTTTTCACCTCTCCGTCCGTCTCCTCCACCTTCTCCATTACTTTCATCTGCTCACCGTCCTCCATCTCCGACTTGATCGGTTCCACCTTTTCCATTTGTGCCACTTTTTCTACTTTCACTTTCTCGTCTTTCTCAGACTGCAGCAGATCTGAATCCACTTCCATCTCCACCAGAACCTGTCTGTTCCTGGAGCTGTACTCCACCAGGTTTATCAACAGTCCCAGTCCCTGAACACACACAAACACACACACACACACACACACACACACACACACACACACACACACACACACACAAGCACACTTGTACTAATTGTATTTAACATACTGAAATAAAGCATCAAATGCGGCAAACGTTTTACTACATTTAATGGTTTTCTTTCATTATGTTAAATAAAAAAATTAATATAATCTCAGCAATATAAATTAGTTCCCTATAAAGCATTTTTTTTAAAACAGAGAATTTGACTGTTTATAACAACTATTAATATGTTTGTTAAATTGTTTGTATTTTTGCTGTCATTTTACACCGTGTGATTTCTGTGTTTTGTATAATCTACAGGAAGTGAGTTATGAGAACCTTTAATACCTTTAAACTCTAGTGGTGTTAAACAGTGGTGTTATATAGTGGTGTTATACAGTGGTGTTATATAGTGGTGTTATATAGTGGTGTTATACAGTGGTGTTATACAGTGGTGTTATATAGTGGTGTTAAACAGTGGTGTTATACAGTGGTGTTAAACAGTGGTGTTATATAGTGGTGTTATATAGTGGTGTTAAACAGTGGTGTTATACAGTGGTGTTATACAGTGGTGTTATATAGTGGTGTTATACAGTGGTGTTATACAGTGGTGTTATATAGTGGTGTTATATAGTGGTGTTATATAGTGGTGTTATATAGTGGTGTTATATAGTGGTGTTATACAGTGGTGTTATATAGTGGTGTTATATAGTGGTGTTATATAGTGGTGTTATACAGTGGTGTTATATAGTGGTGTTATACAGTGGTGTTATATAGTGGTGTTATATAGTGGTGTTATACAGTGGTGTTATACAGTGGTGTTATACAGTGGTGTTATACAGTGGTGTTATACAGTGGTGTTATACAGTGGTGTTATACAGTGGTGTTATATAGTGGTGTTATATAGTGGTGTTATACAGTGGTGTTATACAGTGGTGTTATACAGTGGTGTTATATAGTGGTGTTAAACAGTGGTGTTATACAGTGGTGTTATATAGTGGTGTTATATAGTGGTGTTATACAGTGGTGTTATATAGTGGTGTTATATAGTGGTGTTATATAGTGGTGTTATACAGTGGTGTTATATAGTGGTGTTATACAGTGGTGTTATATAGTGGTGTTATATAGTGGTGTTATACAGTGGTGTTATACAGTGGTGTTATACAGTGGTGTTATACAGTGGTGTTATACAGTGGTGTTATATAGTGGTGTTATATAGTGGTGTTATATAGTGGTGTTATATAGTGGTGTTATACAGTGGTGTTATACAGTGGTGTTATATAGTGGTGTTAAACAGTGGTGTTATACAGTGGTGTTATATAGTGGTGTTATACAGTGGTGTTATACAGTGGTGTTATATAGTGGTGTTATATAGTGGTGTTATACAGTGGTGTTATACAGTGGTGTTATATAGTGGTGTTATACAGTGGTGTTATACAGTGGTGTTATACAGTGGTGTTATATAGTGGTGTTATACAGTGGTGTTATATAGTGGTGTTAAACAGTGGTGTTATATAGTGGTGTTATATAGTGGTGTTATACAGTGGTGTTATACAGTGGTGTTATATAGTGGTGTTATACAGTGGTGTTATATAGTGGTGTTATATAGTGGTGTTATACAGTGGTGTTATACAGTGGTGTTATACAGTGGTGTTATATAGTGGTGTTATATAGTGGTGTTATACAGTGGTGTTATACAGTGGTGTTATATAGTGGTGTTATACAGTGGTGTTATACAGTGGTGTTATATAGTGGTGTTATATAGTGGTGTTATACAGTGGTGTTATACAGTGGTGTTATACAGTGGTGTTATATAGTGGTGTTATACAGTGGTGTTATACAGTGGTGTTATATAGTGGTGTTATATAGTGGTGTTATATAGTGGTGTTATACAGTGGTGTTATATAGTGGTGTTATACAGTGGTGTTATATAGTGGTGTTATACAGTGGTGTTATATAGTGGTGTTATACAGTGGTGTTATATAGTGGTGTTATATAGTGGTGTTATACAGTGGTGTTATATAGTGGTGTTATACAGTGGTGTTATATAGTGGTGTTATATAGTGGTGTTATACAGTGGTGTTATATAGTGGTGTTATACAGTGGTGTTATACAGTGGTGTTATATAGTGGTGTTATACAGTGGTGTTATATAGTGGTGTTATACAGTGGTGTTATATAGTGGTGTTATACAGTGGTGTTATACAGTGGTGTTATACAGTGGTGTTATACAGTGGTGTTATATAGTGGTGTTATACAGTGGTGTTATATAGTGGTGTTATATAGTGGTGTTATACAGTGGTGTTATATAGTGGTGTTATACAGTGGTGTTATACAGTGGTGTTATATAGTGGTGTTATATAGTGGTGTTATACAGTGGTGTTATATAGTGGTGTTATATAGTGGTGTTATATAGTGGTGTTATATAGTGATGTTATATAGTGATGTTATATAGTGGTGTTAAACAGTCACGTACAAGAACTCGGATGTCGAATCTCTGATCCTGAGGGAGAAAATGAGGAACTTTCAGCACACAGTTTAACAGAGTCATCATTAACCCGTCCTGCTCCCCTGTTTTAGTGCTGCCCCATTCTGTACACACACACACACACACACACACACACACACACACACACACACACACACACACACACACACACACACACTATTAAAAAGAGAACAAACTGGATAAAAATAAAGCAGAACTGTATTTAGATACCCAGTGTAGTTTGGAGTTTGGGTGTTGGCGGGCGTGTGTATAATGTGTGTGTGTGTGTGTGTTAGTTACCGTTTTCGTGTGTGAGGTTCAGCATTACACCCAAAACCGCCCTCATACAGTTCTCCACTGCTTTACTCATGCTACCATGGTTACCAGAAGTAGGGGCGGAGCCAGAGCTTATGCTATAATGGAGCTGAATCATGGACTCACTGTGTCGCAGAGCCCTAAACACACACACACACACACACACACACACACAGAGAGACAGGGTGTTCACTAGAAATGGTATTAAATACCTGTGAATATCCTCTGAACTATCAGAACAGACTCGACTCACTTGGCTGATGAAACGATGAGTTGAGAATCTTTGTAAGCGATCAGGTACGTCTGATTCTCTGGGTTATGAAACGTTACCTGTATTATAAACACAGTGTTGGATCAGTGGCTATTGTATTGTAACTTTTTAGGTACTGTATTAATCACAAGGTCGAATGTTTAATCCCCACAACAGCTACTGTTGGGCCCTTCAGCAAAATCTTCAAATTCTGTTGTTGGACTAAATGTTTGATCAAATGCTTTAAAGGTACCGTTAATCACATTTAGAAAATCACTCCCCTACTGATACATTCACATTTTATAAAAACATTTACAAACTTTATAACATTCCATTTTAAAATGACTACAACCTCATTTCCTATCCAAAATAATTCTGCTCAGCTCTGTGATGGCAGTTATCATGCCCCCCATGGGTAAAAATAATCGACTGTACTTACACTCTCAAGAACCCGTAAACAGCGTTCTGCTCCCCATAATGATGCCACGAGGTTCTCCTTCTCCTCCCCTTTATTCAGGTTTTCTACACACTCCCTCACTAATAACACACACACACACACGCATGCACGCGCACACATACACACACTATTAAGGATCTAAAGCAGGGCTCTAGACTAACTTTTTGCACTGGTTGCACTGGTGCGCCTAACTTTTTTTCTTAGGTGCACCAGCACAAAAGTTAGGTGCACCCTAATTTTCAACTGCATCGCATTTAACACCTTAGTTTTACAGGTTCACTTGTTTTTTCGCTGTCCATATAGGCAATATTGACTTGTAAATGATTAAATAACAATATGGTCAACATGGCCTCGTCTGTTGATGTTTGTTGCTGTCTGCCGCTGAAAGGCAGTGGGGAGAGGGGACCCATGGGCAGTGCATTTACTGCGGCATGTAATGTGTTTTATAGATGCATTGTGCTTTTCATCCTTTCAATTCAAAATGTATTAGAACCAGTCACAAATACAATTTTGACGGCCATGGTTTTCCCATGCTCTTTACAGTTAATTATAGTATTATAGTCTCATTATAGTACACTATTATAAAAATTATAACAATAATAATAGAGTATATCTATTCATGTATGTATGTACAGTGTATCACAAAAGTGAGTACACCCCTCACCTTTCAGCAGATATTTAAGTATATCTTTTCATGGGACAACACTGACAAAATGACACTTTGACACAATGAAAAGTAGTCTGTGTGCAGCTTATATAACAGTGTAAATTTATTCTTCCCTCAAAATAACTCAATATACAGCCATTAATGTCTAAACCACCGGCAACAAAAGTGAGTACACCCCTTAGTGAAAGTTCCTGAAGTGTCAATATTTTGTGTGGCCACCATTATTTCCCAGAACTGCCTTAACTCTCCTGGGCATGGAGTTTACCAGAGCTTCACAAGTTGCCACTGGAATGCTTTTCCACTCCTCCATGACGACATCATGGAGCTGGCGGATATTCGAGACTTTGCGCTCCTCCTCCTTCCACTTGAGGATGCCCCAAAGATGTTCTATTGGGTTTAGGTCTGGAGACATGCTTGGCCAGTCCATCACCTTTACCCTCAGCCTCTTCAATAAAGCAGTGGTCGTCTTAGAGGTGTGTTTGGGGTCATTATCATGCTGGAACACTGCCCTGCGACCCAGTTTCCGGAGGGAGGGGATCATGCTCTGCTTCAGTATTTCACAGTACATATTGGAGTTCATGTGTCCCTCAATGAAATGTAACTCCCCAACACCTGCTGCACTCATGCAGCCCCAGACCATGGCATTCCCACCACCATGCTTGACTGTAGGCATGACACACTTATCTTTGTACTCCTCACCTGATTGCCGCCACACATGCTTGAGCCATCTGAACCAAACAAATTAATCTTGGTCTCATCAGACCATAGGACATGGTTCCAGTAATCCATGTCCTTTGTTGACATGTCTTCAGCAAACTGTTTGCAGGCTTTCTTGTGTAGAGACTTCAGAAGAGGCTTCCTTCTGGGGTGACAGCCATGCAGACCAATTTGATGTAGTGTGCGGCGTATGGTCTGAGCACTGACAGGCTGACCCCCCACCTTTTCAATCTCTGCAGCAATGCTGACAGCACTCCTGCGCCTATCTTTCAAAGACAGCAGTTGGATGTGACGCTGAGCACGTGCACTCAGCTTCTTTGGACGACCAACGCGAGGTCTGTTCTGAGTGGACCCTGCTCTTTTAAAACGCTGGATGATCTTGGCCACTGTGCTGCAGCTCAGTTTTAGGGTGTTGGCAATCTTCTTGTAGCCTTGGCCATCTTCATGTAGCGCAACAATTCGTCTTTTAAGATCCTCAGAGAGTTCTTTGCCATGAGGTGCCATGTTGGAACTTTCAGTGACCAGTATGAGAGAGTGTGAGAGCTGTACTACTAAATTGAACACACCTGCTCCCTATGCACACCTGAGACCTAGTAACACTAACAAGTCACATGACATTTTGGAGGGAAAATGACAAGCAGTGCTCAATTTGGACATTTAGGGGTGTAGTCTCTTAGGGGTGTACTCACTTTTGTTGCCGGTGGTTTAGACATTAATGGCGGTATATTGAGTTATTTTGAGGGAAGAATAAATTTACACTGTTATATAAGCTGCACACAGACTACTTTTCATTGTGTCAAAGTGTCATTTTGTCAGTGTTGTCCCATGAAAAGATATACTTAAATATCTGTAGAAATGTGAGGGGTGTACTCACTTTTGTGATACACTGTATGTATGTATGTATGTATATATATATATATATATATTTTTTTTTTTGTGTGTGTGTGTGTGTGTGTATGGGGCTCTAGTGTTAGAGTGTAATCTTAAATGCAGTGCATTATATTATCGGCTTTACTGGATCTTTTACACAGATTCCCAAAATCGATTGCGGTGCACTCATTGTGTATTTTGATTACATGTATTCTAACACTTCACTGTCTTTTAGTTATTTTAATATTTTACTTAACGAAAATATTATTGTGTTTTTACTTTCGCTATCGTCGCACTTAACCGCTAGCATTAGCCTATTGCTACTAGAGGGTCGGCTCACCACTGTTACGGGTCTCTTGCTGTGTGGTGATGAATGTGTGGGAATAAAAGCACACGACAAGGTAGACTTCACTGTAACGGTTTAGTCAGGACTTCAGTAAGCGTTACAACACTTTAAACTGCCTAGCTCCAGAAACCGAACTTTTATACTTTGGCCGTCCGGCGAGTCTCATATACAAAACTAAACTAACTGAACGTCCGGTGCTGCATTCTGATTTGTTGAGCTGAATGTCGCTCACATATCACCGATACAATATTGTCCCGCCCTTCACTGTCTCTGATTGGTTTAGACCATGATATGGGCCTGATGTGTGTCTGTTGTTGAACCACGGGAAAACTTTCAGAGTAGCGGAGACTTTTTTCCCCTTGAACTGCTGCTCGCACCGGTGCGACCTGAGATTTTTTTTAGTCGCACCATTGAGAAATTAGGTCGCATGTGCGCACTCTAGAGCCCTGTAAAGGCTTCAAAGAATTTACCTTATTAGAATAAAGATAATGTCATACACAGCACTACTACACACTAATACTAATAATGTTTTTGTGTGCATGTGTGTGTGTAATAACCTTTATCTATGATGTGATCCAGTCCTCCCAGTAAGCGAAGCTCCTCTTTAAACCAGTCTCCCGCTCTCTTTGATGTCAGAGACAAAAGCGTCTCCATTGCTAGGTGCCCTGTCTAAAAATGAGTTCAAGAAAGAGAGAGAGAGCGAGAGAGAGAGAGAGAGAGAGAGAGAGAGAGAGAGAGAGAGAGAGAGAGAGAGAGAGAGAGAGACTATTACAATGAGCAGGTGAGTTGGTACCAGGTGAGGGAATCATGATCGGGAATAAAAGATCCACCAAAAGATCAGTCTGTACAAGCAATGATGGGGTAGAGATTACCACTGTGTTCCAAACTTCAGGAGAGAATTAATCAGTTCAAAAAGAACAGTTCTTAGGATATATAATGTAAATAATTTAGTCCTTCACCATCTCCTGTACATGATATATAATCTGTGTGAGCTTTGAGCTCTTACACGTCACTGCTTTAGAAACTTTTCTGGAATTGTGTTTTATATTATTATTATTATTATGTAATATAACAATCTCTCCTTGCTTAACTACATAATTACATCTATTTTACCTGTTTACCATGTCAATTTCTTTATTAAAGCTTTGGGAATATAAATGTGAATATCTGTCATGCCAATAAAGCACCACTGAATTAAAAAAATGAGCAAGAGAGAGTGAATAGTAAATACAGGTTGAATCAGTGAATGATTCGGTGTAAATGACTCACAGTGATGTTGTGCAGATCCAGATGTTTGTTGTGCACCGTCTCACACAGTTTCTGTATTTTTTCCTTGACGTTGTTGTCATGATTCACTGAATCATCCTGTTCCAACTCCAACAAACGAATCATCAGTTCTAAACATGCTCGGTCCAGGTCCATGTTCAGTCGGTCCCGACTCAAGATATAGAGCAGTGCAGCCGTGCACAGTGCCAGGTTCTGAGAATATACAAAAAAATATAGCATTTAAATACTGTACATTACAAATATAAAATATACAGTCATGTGAAAAAGTTAGGACACCCCATGAGAACCTTTGTCTTTTTGAACATATTTAAACATATGGACATTTGAGCTTCATGTGAACAGTACTGAGAGATGGAGCTTATAGAACTAAACTAATAAAACTAAAAAAAATACTTTTAAACACAAGCTGTAAAATGTAATAAACAAAAATGGAAATGTATTGTAAAGAAAAAGTTAGTACACCCTATAACCTTATTTCCCCCTTTGGCTGAAATAACTTAAATGAGACGTTTCCTATAACCTTCTACCGTCTCTGACATCGACTGGGAGAAAGTTTTTCCCTCCATGCAGAATTTCTTCAGCTGTGTGAGGTTTGAGGGGTTTCTTGCATACACAGCCCGTTTCAAATCACCCCACAGCATCTCAATAGGATTAAGATCTGGGCTTTGGCCATTCCAGAACTCTCCATTTCTTTCTTTTGATTCGTTCCTTGGTGGATTTACTGGAATGTTTTGGGTTGTTGGCATGTTGCATGGTCCACCTCCGCTTCAGCTTAAGTTTTTGGACAGATGGTCTTACATTTTTCTCAAGCACCCTCTGATACAGTGAAGAATTCATAGTGGATCCTATAATGGAGAGCTTGCCAGGCCCTGCTGCTGCAAAGCAGCCCCAAACCATGACATTTCCACCTCCATGCTTCACAGTTGGTAGAGCTGATTTCTAATTGTTTTGAGATCTTTTTAAATCCCTTCCCAGACTCATATGCATCTACAAGCTTCTTTCTGAAGGCCTAAGAAAGCTCTTTAGATCTCACCATGATGATACCACTCACTGCAACAATCAAGAGCAAACCAAACTAATGTTTGAGGTTTAAATAAAACTCCAGTGTCCTCTAACGATGCTCTAATCATTACAGCTGATGTGGTGACCTGATTCTAATTTTACACATTTTAAGTAGCAATAAATGTGAGGGTGTCCTAACTTATACACTTCCATTTTTATTTATTACATTTTTCAACTTGTGTTTAAAAGTCATTATATAACTTTTGTTTAGTTCTATAAGCTCCATCTCTCAGTACGGTTCAAATGAAGCTCAAATGTTCATGTTTAAATATGTTCAAAAAGACAAAGATTCTCATGGTTTGTTCTAACTTTTTCACATGACTGTATGTGTATAGTTTTATTCTCTCTGCTGGATAGAGAAACCACATCCACCATTACAGTGAGAGGAGTCAGTAATGAAATACTTACAGGATGTTGTGGAGCGTCACTGAGCATCTTAAACACCTGAGCTACTTTTCCTCTTGCCCTCAGGTGCATACGAAAGCTTGGCATGGCACAGCGTGATGCCAAACTGATTATACTACACACACACACACACACACACATCTCAATTAATAAAAAATAAACAAAATATAAAATAAGACGAAACACAGGACACTCCACACTAGGATCGTTTACAAGCAGTCTGTGCGCTTAATGGTTCATGCCAGGGTTAGGGTTAGGGCTGATGCCACCCACCAGACTGCAGCCAAATAATAAACTGATGCTAAAATAATGAATATTTAAACATTCGAGATTTCATGGAACTTCATGCTGGAAGACGCTACAATAAAGGGAAGCACATGTTCAGCAACAATGTTTAGATAGACTGTTCCATTCAAACCAAGATCAGGACTCAATATCAAGAAACATTCCACACACCATCACATCACGACCTGGTTGGATTCATGCTGTTTACACCAAATTCTGATCCCATCTGTGCATGTCACTGCACAAGTCCAGGTTCAGACCAGGCAACCTTGTATGTGTATGTGTGTGTGTGTGTGTGTGTGTACTTACTTATATTACAGCAAAACAAAAAAAATAAACCTTACTGCACTCAGGATGAGAAGCAGCTTCACCTTTACTTAAAATAACTAATGGAAACACAAGCAGTGCTCGCCAAGGTTCTTCTCTTCAATAAGCAGAGAGAGAAAGAGGCGCCTGTATGCCATGTAGTCCCCATTTTAGGTGGGTACAGATGAGTGTGTGTATGTGAGTGTTTGTTAGTGTGAAGGTGTGTGTGTGTGTGTGTATTACCTGAGGCAGCGAGTGTGTAGGTGTTGCGTGCTCTTCAGTCCTGTTTCCAAATACTCAAAATCATCAGTGAACTCCTGATTTTCTCCAAATTCCACCACGTCATTAAAATGCTTCACCTGCTGCACCACTGTATACAACTACACACACACACACACACACACACACACACACACACACACACACACACACACACACACAGCTAAACTTTACAGTTGTATAGGAAACAATCATGTGTATGTGTACTTCTGTGTGAGGGGGTATATGAGTGTCCACAATGAGCCAAAATATTTGAACCACCCGCCCAATAATGTCAAACCAGCTCAGACCCGCTGAGACCACAGCTCATTTATAAAACCTGGTTAACCAGCATTATTATTATTATTATTATTATTACTACTGTTATTAATGTTATTGTTTTATTATTATTGTTATTCTTATTAATAATTGTATTATTATTGTTGTTATTATCATAATTTTTATTTTGTTAGTGTTACATTATCATTCCTTTTATTAATAACAATATTAATTATTATTATTACTATTATTATAGTTATTTATAGTTACTATTATTATTTTATAAAACTGTATTGATTTTAAAAATAAAGTTTTAGAATGCATTTCCCATCATGCTTTGTTTACCTCCTTGTGTCCAGTGGTGCTGTCCTGACGTGTCTCGGTGGGTTTGGTCACCGATTTGGGTACATCGGGTGGAGGTGGGGGGGCTTTAAACACCCCGTCATCTTTTAAACTGCTTGCCTCCTTATTCACACTCGATACACTGAGCTTCTACACACACACACACACACACACACACACACACACACACACACACACACACACACACACACACACACTTTAAACACAGAGTCATTTTAAACATGTCCACATATTAAAGGTTAACGAAGGCCTGAACGGCACAGCGCTATTATATTCTGGATTCTGATTGGTCTGGGTTCCAAATGGTGGTGATTAATTTTCTCCAACAGCAGTTACAGCTCATTTACTAAACCCTGTTAGCCTGATAATTCAATAAAGCCAAATAATCAACAAAAACTCAGTAGGTGATGGAGGTTGGAGTTGGAGCAGTAAATTCCCATCCAATGTTTTAATTCAGTGTATTGCTGAGTGTAAGAGAAAAAAAATTAAAAAAAAAATTTAGCTTTTCCAGGTCTGAGCTGAGTCTGCTAACACCCAACATTAAAACGCCTGTGGTGTCTGATGGACTGGTGCTAAATTCCTTCCAAATGGTCATGAATATTTACCCTAGCGCAGCCTGATAAACGATGCTTTACATTCACATAGAAAATGCACCACTACACACATGGTAACTGTACGTTAATTCTCCCCACGTGTAATGATGTGGAAAAAGAAACGTTTTTTTCCAAAGTGAATAAAATATAACACAGAGAATTCTATGTAACAATGAATAATTCTGAATAAATACAAACCACGTTTACCAAAATGTTAGGACGTTGTAAATTTTAATTGTAATGTTAATGCAGTCCGCTAACACAACCTGAAACTCTATTACACAAAGAAAAAAGTCATACATCAATTCTATACAGAGACACCTCAGAGTTCTCTGGACCTGAGCTCATCTCAGATGGTCCGAAACACAGTGGAAAGGTGTGCTGTGGTCGGATGAGTCCGCGCTTCAGCTTGTGTTCAGGACATCGAGTTCTCTGAGATTATCCAGATTATCCAAATGACTATCCAGACTGTTATCAGTAAAAGGTGCAAAAGCAACCCCCCCCCCCCCCCCCCCCCCCCCACTGCTCATGAACATGATCTGGAGTTGTTTACATTTAATATTTTGTATGCAGAAAAAAAAACTTGTGTATATAAAATTTTATATAACAGACAAGTAGAGACTTCTATAAATGTAATATTGTGTTTTAGCAAAAATTAATCAACGAGATAGAAGGTGAATACGCACAGGTACAGTGGTGGTGAGGGATGTGGGGGCCGGTTCCTCTGGTTCTGGTTGGTTCCAGTGACGAGCATTATACACGGCTTTAGCATGAGACTGTAACACACACACACACACACACAATAACACACAATAACACACAATAACACACAATAACACACAATAACACACAATAACACACAATAACACACACAAAAACACACACAAAAACACACAAACACAGAGATAATGAATATAAATATGTGGACATGGTTGGTTTTGACAGGAAAAATAATTATATTAATGCAATAATTTTTGTGGTAACAATGAAACTCAAAGTCTTTTAAGAAAGGTGTTGAAATTTTGGTGTGATCAATATTCTGACCTCACTACCACGCTACACTAAGATTAACAGGGTTTGAGTCTAAGGTCAACCGTTAAAGAATTGAGTACCTTTTTAATCATTTTGCGGCTGCTTTCTTTCACTTGGTCTGATTGTTTTGTTGTTTGGTCTTTTTGAGAATCTGATCCTGCAGAGTTGGTTTCAGCTTGCCATTCCTGATCTGAAACACACACACGCACGTGCACAGACAGACAGACACACACGCGCAGAAGAGAAATAATAAGTAGAATTAAAACTGTGACATTATAAATGTTCTGCTAAAACATGCCGGTTGAGTTACAGGTACGAGCTGAAGGTGAGAGAATACTGTCGATGATCACAGTGATTTAACTTACAAAACCTCATCTAGAAAATAGGGAACATTTTGTTAAATGCAGAAAAAGAATCTATGATTTATGCTTAATTTTTAGACCTTAGATTGTGAGAAAAGAGTTTAGAAATGCTCTTTAAAACTGACTGATAATTCTCTCCTGAAATCTAAAGTTAGGGTTACATCAGTTACATAAAGATTCTAAATAATGAACACATCAGATTTCTTTTTAAGGTTTTCACATGTGTGATGTAAAGAGGTGCTTTATGTATCGTTCTACTTAGACAATGTAATTTTCATACAGAATTTTCATTTTGTCATGAAAACTTTTTTTTTTTGTTACACAGAAAGTGAAAAACAAACAGAAAAAGCTGCAATACTGAGAGTCTAACTGCTCACAGCACGTGTGTTTATTCTCTAAATCCCATCATCAGACCTGCAGCTTAATCCATGGTGATGTGAAGGATCTGCTTTGAGCCATACTGCCCCCCCAACCCTGCCCCCCCCCCCCCCCCCCTTAATATCATGATTAAATGAGGACAGAGAAAGAATCTGTAAAGGAGTGTGTGTGTGTGTGTGTGTGTGTGTTTTATATACTGTACCTGTGTAAATGAGATTCTGAGAATTATCCACTGAACCCGTCTGTATCTGCACTGCATCATGCTTCATCATCATCTTCTTCTTCTTCTTTCCACTCGTCTCCTCTTCCTCCTCACTGTCACTCAGTTCATCAAACCCAAAATATTTAATCTTATAGCTGGTACCAGGTTCACTCTCCTCGCCCTCACACACCCCGTCCTCAAACCCAAAAAATTCCAGTTTACACTCCAACTTAGACTTGGTGGGTCGAAACCTGAGACAGAGAGAGAGAAAATTAAAGCTGCAGCTACAGTTCTTCCACCAGGTGACACATCTCTACCAGAGAGGGCGCTATCCTCCATCCAACTGCTACAAGTTTTAATTGACTTCAAGATCACAAACCTTCACGTTCATGTTTACCTGCTGTACTTGGGAGGTTGAGGGTCGGTTCTCCTGTGGAATGTTCCGGTGTCTCCAAGATCAGTGGGCGTGGTACTTACACACTCCTCGACCCCACGTTCCATGGAGTCCTGTATGGTGACGTTACACACAGACACACAAGACGGAAGCAACACTGTGTAATCTCTCACACGACCACGCCCTTTAACTTCTGATGCCTTCACCCCGGCCCCGGCCACCCCTGTCACCCCGGCCCCGGTCACCCCGGCCCCGGTCAGGCTTAACGGCAAACGAACTGGTGCAGAAATTGGAGAGGCAGCAAAGCTACTGCTACTGGTTTCTGCAGATACAACAGGACTGGTGGAATTCTGGGAGTTCTCCGGTTCTGATTTGTGTTTGGCTCGTCGATACACGCGATCACTCGCTGATTTAATCAGAGGAAGCAGCTCAAATTCAACTGGCTGTTCAGCCAATTTTGCCTCTCCCACTTCCTGTTCAGGAGGTTTGGACTCTTGTGCAGGTGCTTCAGTTCCAGGTTCAGGTGGAAAATCTTTTTCTGTGTGATTTACTGAATTATCGACCAAAACTCTCCTCAGAGGAGTTGAGTTCACAGGTGAGATATTCTCTCTGTTTCTAACTGAAGCAGAAGAACTTTGTACGAGATTTACTAGAGGAAACACAAATAAAGGAATTTATAAATAATTAAGAATAAGAACCATCCAGAAATTACAAAACAAACATTTATATTGTAACTTTAGGAAACATTAAAACTATTGATGATGAAAATGTAAAGCATGTGAATCAGCTGAAGGAAATAAACGTTTCTGCACTAATAAATAAATAAATAAATAAATAAATAAATGCATGTCTGGATCGTACCCGTGTTTCCTTCTCCCTCGAGCTGCTGGTCTGTCTCACATGTTTCCTCCTTTTTGGACGTGGAACTCAGCTCATCATCACTGTCAAAGCTAAATGGATCCTCGCTGGAGTTGTCATGGTCAAGGCTGCGGGGCTTTTTGAGTATGTCGGGCGTGGAGGGCGAGTGGGAAAGGCGTTTAGAACCCAGCTGAGCTTTATATGTGGTCTCTCCCCATTTAGTGCTGAGCGTAGCCTTTCTGTTAGCAAACACCTCCTCGAACTTAGAGTTCGCCTCTCCTCCCTTCCTTGAGTACGTCTTACTAAACCTTGATGTCATGGTGACGCTGATCACATATTCACTACAATAAAGATCAAACACAAATAAATCAAACACATTAAAGGAAACGTTAAATATGTTGTGATGGCCGTGAGTTTTCTTCTTCCTTCATAACGTTTAACAGAGATCAGAATTTAAACTCTTTATTACAGCAGAGTTTAGTGATTATAACATTTATTAGAGAATTAAACTGGTCCTGCTGTGTATGTGGAGACGCTTTACTGGTGCAGCATTTTAAGCATTTCTTCTCTCAGCCACCAGAAAGCATCAAAATACTAAATTGTAGGTGAAGTTAATGAGACTCAGTCATGAATTTCAGGCTCAATCACAAACTGAACAGTAAATTACATGTTCATCTCAAAGTACAAAAATAATTATTATTATTATTAAGTGTTTTTTATTTAAGTGTTTTTGTATTTTAGGATACAACAAAATGTGCAAGCAACCCTATAAAACACAATATTAATAACCTGCATATATAATAAAAAGGATTTTATTAAAACAACATATTTGTGATTTATTATACATTTACGTTTTGTTTTTGATTTCAAGATTTTTTGCAGAATAAAAATCAAGCTGCAAATTCCAAACTTTATTTCCATCCACTTCAAAGCAATTTCCTCACTTAATGACTCACTTTGATTATTTACAACATTTAATAAACTCTTGAATTCATTTGAAACATTATAAATAATCAATGAATCTTTGTGCAGTGTGACTGGATTAAATCTGTTAGCATTAGCAATAGCTTTTACATAGCTGTGTTTATTGGAGGTTTATAATCTGACATTTATCTATTACACATTAAAATATAAATGAATAAAGAGTAAATATGACGATAAAGGTTGATTATTGTAAATAATGAAAGTGAATTAAAAGTGTTTCTGACCTGTTCGGCCTGCAGCTCTGCTCTCATTCATCTCATATTAAAGTCACCAAGAGGCTCTCTCACACACACAGCTACAATTCAACAATCAATCACTCTAATTAAATCATAAACGGTATAAGAATCACAGTAATATTAAATAACTGATTATAAGATTGAATGTTTATTTTGTTTTTATTCTGAAACTTTGCAGTTTTACTACCAGACGCCATTTAACTGAAGCTCCTCCCCTTCCACTCTCCTTACATTTACCACAATGACATCGGCTTACTGTCTAATCAATTTTATCACTTTATTTTATTCACTGCAGTGGTTTTAATTAAAAATTATATTCTATAAAACCTCATTATTGTTAATTGTTCAAAGGGATTTTGTAAATTATTACATTTATGTTTTAGCTTAAAAGCGATTGTTTTAGGAACTACTTCTCCCATAAGCCCCCGCGCTGTAGCCGGAACTGCATCTTATGTTGCTAATAGCGACACTGCAAGCTCCCAAAAATAGCATCTTGTTTTAACGTTTCACAACAATGAAAACTAAAGAGCGTAAAATAATGTAAAACATGTTAATAAAGTAAAATATTCAACATTATAACTGTGTGAAATAGTCTATACATAGCGAGGAAAACTAGATTTATAAAGCTGATTACCCGGATGAGACCGTGATATCTGATTGGTCCAAATTCTAACGTCTTTATTTAACTACAAATAAAAACCACAAAAATATTTTTCTTAACATTACATTTATTGCTGCAAAATAATGAATTGTTGTTCTGCTTTTCTACAGATACTTTACACCATCATTACTAATGAATAATTATATATATATTGTATATTTACAACAATAATAATTCTTGCTATTATTATTATTATTATTATTATTAAACTAAAATAAGTGAACAGAGCTATATGGTTCTCTATGGCTTCAGACAAGTAATAAGGGAAATAAGAATTTTGTCTCTACGTCATACAGCGCAGCAAAAACAGCGTCCATGAGAGGCACAAACCACTGCTGACCAAAAAGAACATTAAAGCTTATCTCACATTTGCTAAAAACATCTAGATGATCCTCAGGACTTTTGGAATAAAATTCTGTGAACCGATCTGTCAAAGGTGGAACATTTTGCAAGACATGAGTTCAGTTACATGTGGCACAAAGCTAAGAAGCATAAGAACATACCAACAGTGAAACATGGTGGCGGTAATGTCATTATTGATAGAGCCATGAGTCCTGCATATGTAGAACTGCTATCAGAATATCCTGATGGAGAACATCCACCAGTCAGTTTGTGACCCCCAGCTCTAGTCCAGACGCTGATCTGAAGCACACAAACAAGCCCACTCTGAAAGGTTTTGAGATCCTGACTTGAATCCCTTTGAGATGCTGTGAGACCTTAAATGAGCAGCTCATGCTGAAAAACCCTTCAGGGTAGATGAATTAAAATGAGAGAAGAGGAAGGGAAGAGCGGAACAAAATTTCTCCACAGAAATGTAGCCACTGTTGGGTCCTTGAGCAAGGCCCTTAACCCTGTCTGCTCCAGGGGGCGCCGTACGATGGCTGACCCTGAAATTTCATTGTACTGTACACCTGTATATGTATATATGACAAATAAAGTATATCTATCTTTAAAAACTCATCCAGAGTATCACAAACGCTTGATCACAGTCGTTGCTGTCAAGGATGGAACAAGCAGGTATTAGGTTTAGGAGGGCAATTACTTTTTCACACGGGTGATACAGGTTTTTAATGAATGTGACCAATGAGCAAAAATCAGGTGGGAGCAAATACTTTTACAGCACTGTACACACACACACACACACACACACACATATACAGTATATATGAAGAAGAATTTTCTGAAACATTATTATTATTATTATTATTAATGACAAACTCATGATACTCTGATTAAAATAATTCGAAACAAAAGATAAACAAAGATAAACAAAACTGGTGCAACATTTTACTTTTATTTATCATAATAATAAACAACAAAACAAATGATTGTATAATAAATATATTTTTTAATATAGTTTTTATTCACGTTGCTGTGCATGCTTACGCTGAGAACTTATTATTTGAATTATATTTCATTTAAGATCATTTAAATGTTTTAAACATTTAGTCTAATAATAAACTTTTCAAGAAAACAGTAAAATATAATAAATCTAAATATATGAAGCTCATCTCTGATTGGTGGGAGTAACTTTAGCTCAGTTCAGTTAGTCCATTAACAAAGAGTAGGGGTCAAGGGTCAATCTCTATGGGAATGACATTGAGCAGAACGTCTTCATTACCACGTCGAACAACAATTTGTAAAACAACGTGAGAGTTAATGATGGTGCTCACATCCGCCGCTGTACTAATCCGCTCACCATTTACTGAAATAATAACGTCATTCTCCTTCATCCCACCACTGCAGAGAGAGAGAGAACATTACAAATAGTTAACATAATTACATATTAATAATAATAAAGAATCCAATTATAATAAATAATAAACCTAAACTAAACAAACTAAACTGCATCGTACAGCAACCATGAAGACGTGAAAGAGATTCTAGGAAATCAAATTAAAGTTTAGTTCAGATTCTCTAAACCTACCACAAACTGTCATGTTGTTATTACAGACGTATAAAGTAGATAATTACTCACATTAAAAACATAAAATATTTTGTACTTACACTGCAGCAGGAGTTTTACTGATGACCTCAACAACGTAGGCACCAGACGTAACGTCCGGAAAATCACCCAGCTTCTGTTTCAGTTCTTTTCCCAACCTGAGAAGAAATTCAGAGAGAATTGAAGTTGTGATTCATGGTTACTAATGTGAGAGGAACAGAATATATTCTAACTACAGTTTATAGTTAATCATCACAAAAATAATTGTATATTTTAATAAAATTCTATAAAGCAAACACGTTGTTCAGCGTGAACTAATAATCTCACTGTATTATAATATACATGTGCTACAGCCTCATTTATAGAGATTTCAGCCACTCACTCGGGGGTCAGCGTCATCATCCGGATCCCGATATATTTCTTCTTAGCTGTTACACGACCTGAAGAGAATTAAGAGCTGATTGTAATCACTTCCCTGATTAAAAAGTTAATTTCCCCTAACGGGATCAATAAAGTCTTATCTAAAAATACACAATTTTAATCGTATATAGAATTATTTTTATGACCTCTGGCCTGCCTGCTGTACGATTCGGTGAGGAATTGTTTGATTTTATCGGAGGGAATTGCGAAGGAGATTCCTGCAGTTACTTTCAAAGTATTAATTCCGATCACCTCACCATCCTGTAAATCAGAAAACAATAAAATCATTTTATTTCTACACTAAAACGTCTGTGATGTGTGTGTCATCAAAATGTAAATACGGTGTGAATATTGTTGTATGTTAGCACACTAGCGCCACCTAGAAATTAACTTACTGACAGTTTATAGTTTTTTCTGGGTAATTTACTGGGTGAAAAAAGAAGATTTAAACATTATTATATAAACAGAAATAGAATATAATAATATAATTCAGGCTAAATATTCTTATTAGAGAGAGAAACACAATAATAATAATTACAGAGTAAAAGATAAATGTGTAGAAAATCAGTCTTACACATTTTACTATGTGCACTGGAAACCTGGGCATGCCACTATGATTGATGTTGCCAGATGTAACAAAATTACCCTTAGAATGTATACATTAATAATTACAATAATAATAAAAAAAAAAAATCATAACAATAACAATTTATAAACAATAACTTTTTACCAGATTAACCAGAGGTCCTCCTGAGTTTCCATACTGTTTAACAGGGACGAAAAAAGAGAAAATTTTTAATAACAATTAAAAAGATTTAAAAGTTTGAAGCTGTTAAAAGTTACGACTTCATGTTCTTTATTAGATGAATAAAAACATTCTGCATAGATACACAGATAAACATTATTAAATGCTGAACTGAATAGATCAGGGTAGCACTGTAACGTTTCTGATCATTGCGCCCCCTACTGGTGCAAAATAATCTGACCGCTTCTGCCCAGTCTGCATGTTCACGTCATCAACATTTATATTTGCAGCATTTGGCTGATGAAAGCAACTTTGGGGTTAAGGGCCTCACTCAGGGGCCCAGCGGTGGCAACTTGACAGTAGTGAGGCTTGACCTGGCAACCTTTTGGTCACTAGTCCAGTAACTAAGTCCAGTAGCTAAGCTACTGTGGGTGCCACAACATGGATCCTGAGAAACTGGGTTTGATCCCTCCAGAGGTCATTTATCTGTGAGTTTTGTATGTTTGTTTGCTTCTTGCACAGCAGTCTTTATGTAGCCACCCTGCTGTACCATGTACAGAATGAGGCGTGGCATCGTCCTGCTGAGGTAATCATGGACAAAGTTGTTACCTTGATGGCAGCATGTCTCTCTCTAATATTCCAACATACGCCTCTGCGTCAGTAGTACCATTACACACATATGCAGGTCACCCATGCCGTGGCGCTAATACCCCCACCCCCCCCACCCCACCATGACACATTGGCGTTTTTGCGCCTTTCACTGATAACAGTCTGGATGGCCCTTTTGTTTTTGGCATGGACAACTTGTCCATTTTTGCTTAAAACAAGCTGAATTCTGGACTCATCTGGCACATTTCCATTGTGCTTTGGTCCATATGAGATGAGCTCAGGTCCAGAGAACTCAACAGCGTTTCTGCATAGAACTTGTGTAACAAAACCAAGAACCATTTCTGCTTGTAAAGACTGAAACTTTAGTGTACTTACATTAATGATGGCGTCGGTCTGGATGTAGTCCATGTCGGAGTTGCGCAGTCCCAGCTCTCTGCCCCCTCTCTGGGTGGTGCTGACGATGCCGGTGGTTACGGTGTTCTGAAGGGAGAATGGACTGCCGATCGCAACCACAAACTCACCTGGTCTGAGATCAGCTGATCTGCCCAATTTCAGCACAGGAAGTTTATTCTGCATGAAAGGAAATGACATAATTATTATGCCTGTTATATCCTGTTTCTGTGAGGAAAAGCTTTGTTTGGCTAAAATAAATCTAATAATAATAATTAAAAAAAACTAAAAAACAATAATAATAATAATAATTAAAAAAAAAAATAATAACAATAATAATTAAAATAATAATAATAACAACAATAATAATAACAACAACAACAATAATAATAATAATAAAATAATAATAACAATAATAATAATAATTAAATACTGATTTAACACTTCACACAATCTTCAGTCTGTTGATGTTAAATATGATGTCAAATCTCACATTAAACTTCACGTCAGGAATCAGATTCACTTCTAAATAAAAACACGACCAGCGTGCTGAACACATGCAGGACTCGAGCAGCAACCGTGCCGGGTCTGTGTCGTGTCTGTGTCGTGTCTGTGTCGGGTCTGTACGGTAAAAAGTGAAAGAAACAATAATAATAAGGGGAAGTGGACGAGGGTGCATATAAACCCAAACTGAAACTGGTGCAGGACTGATCATGATGAGTAAAACAGATCCAGTTCAACCATTCAGGCCAGTAATTCCTGCACCAGTCTGTCCCACATACAGTAAGAAAACAGAACTCACTGTGTAATCTGATCTACGCTCATCTGCAGTGCATTATGGGTCGTACTCAAACAATAATTGCAGGATTTACTCCAAACCTCTAACAAGAAAAACAGTCTGAACCGAGTCTGTGGTCTAACGCTTCAGATAAAGCAGGAAAATAAATGTTAACATTTAAATGTTTAGTGTTTTAATCTTTTTTAGGATTTTATTTACATCTAGTGTAGAAAATGACAAAATACACAAACAATGTAAATTATTTACATCTAAATACAGATGTTGATGTTTTTAATGGGTGGGCGGGACTTTATTGCACCAAAAAATGTGATCCTTAGTCCCACCCACTTGTGTTGCTGACTCAGTAAACATGAGCTGCGTCCGAAATCGCATACTTCCATACTCAATAGTACGCGAAATGAGTACGCGAGAGCGGTTAGTATGTCCGAATACATAGTATACACAAAAAGGTACGCGAGAAGTACCCGGATGACCTACTTATTGGGCAGCCATGTTTGAGCATGCAAGCGATGCACACTTGTGGTCCGCTAATGTATCCCATAATGCAACTGGAGCTGCGTAGGCGTTAGAAGCGGAATAAGAAACAAGAAAGACGCGGAAAACGGAGTCCTCTGTTTACAAGTGTAAGTAAGATAAATAAAATAAAAATTTTAAAGACGAATAAATAACAAAAAGACGATAAATATCCAAAATGTTGGCGAGTGGGGTTTGTAATGAGTCTGTAACTATGGTGATATTACGTCATCACGTCCCCCACGTCATCACTTGACGTTGGTAAGATGGCGGATGTAGTACGTAGCAGTGTTGTGTGCATACTGCACACTTCTGTACTGAAAGTATGTACTTCTTTACCGGCCGAGTAGTGCATACTTCCTCCAATCTAGTGCACACTCTGTAAGTATGCAAGAGCTGCAGTTTTGGAGATGCTCTAACCCAGTCGTCTAACCATCACAATTTGGCTCTCGTCAAACTGATCCTCACGCCCATTTTTACTGCTTCTAACATCAACTCTGAGGATAAAATGTTCACTTGCTGCCTAATATATCCCCCCCACTAACAGGTGCTGTGATGAAGAGATATAATCAGGTCTCATGTTTTTGGCTATGACTTGTTCTGGAAATATTAGTCACTCTCCCAAATCTGCCTCGATGTTCCAGCTAAGTGCTGAACTGCTGATCCCAAAATTACTGTTAGTTTTTGGTGTGACTTTGCTGGGTTTGCTGTTCTGTTTTAGTGTTAATTACTTGTACTTATCCAGTGTAAGTTAGAGCTTCACATCCACCAGTAGAATCATCAAGAACTTCAACCTAAACATGTCAGTACTGATCTCCAACCTAATTCCTCTACAGCAGCAGCTTCATTTAATTACAGGAACCATGAATCCTTCACGTCACACCGCTGTTAAACACACTGAAGCAGAACATCTGAGAAACGTTCTTAGGGGTTCCAACCTAAATTATTCTTACTTTTCTTCTCTCATTAAACATCTGAAACACCACAAAGCACTTCAGACAGATTCCTGCTAAAGCCTCTAAACTCATACTAATGTGAAGCACTAATGACTTGGTACAGTGTGTGTGTAGTGTGTTGAAGTGTGTGTGTGTGTGTGTGTGTGTGTGTTGGTAAAAGATCATCTGAAATCTGATACAAAAATTAAAAACATTGTTGATTTAATATTATTTTTATCTTTTGAGTGGTTTATTTTCAGTTCTGTGCAGTTGTGCTGCATTAACTGTTCTGGAGGAGTTCAGTCAGGACACTGAGCTGATTTTGGACGCAGGATTCCAGACTCTGAGAGGAATTATGGGAAAGTTTGACCGCACTGACGACTCTGGTTTGAGGTTTTGGCTTTGAACTCTAACTGTACTGAGTTTGTGTTTCCATACATGCAGTATTTCAACATGAATGACTTCATTCAGTCACCACAAACAGATCAGGTTTCATTTCCCTCCTCCAGGACCGAATTATAGAGACACGTTAGTGTGATAAAACATTAATCTGTAGAAACATTGATTTCACTGCAACAGTGCACTGTAATCATCAACATCACATCAATCATCACTGTGATCATCACTGTAATCATCACTGCAATCATCACTGCAATCATCACTGTAATCTTCACTGCAATCATCACTGTAGTCATCACTGTAATCATCACTGTAATCACTGTAATCATCACTGCAATCATCACTGTAATCATCACTGTAGTCATCACTGTAATCATCACTGTAATCACTGTAATCATCACTGCAATCATCACTGTAATCATCACTGCAATCATCACTGTAATCATCACTGTAATCATCACTGCATTCATCACTGTAATCATCACTGTAATCATCACTGCAATCATCACTGTAATCACTGCAATCATCACTGCAATCATCACTGCAATCATCACTGTAATCATCAATGCGATCATCACTGTAATCATCACTGTAATCATCACTGTAATCTTCACTGCAATCATCACTGTAATCATCACTGCAATCATCACTGTAATCACTGCAATCATCACTGTAATCATCACTGTAGTCATCACTGTAATCATCACTGCAATCATCACTGTAATCATCACTGCAATCATCACTGTAATCACTGTGATCATCACTGTAATCATCACTGCAATCATCACTGCAATCATCACTGTAATCTTCACTGCAATCATCACTGTAGTCATCACTGTAATCATCACTGTAATCACTGTAATCATCACTGCAATCATCACTGTAATCATCACTGTAGTCATCACTGCAATCATCACTGTAATCATCACTGCAATCATCACTGCATTCATCACTGTAATCATCACTGCAATCATCACTGTAATCACTGCAATCATCACTGCAATCATCACCGCAATCATCACCGCAATCATCACTGCAATCATCACTGTAATCACTGCAATCATCACTGCAATCATCACTGCAATCATCACTGTAATCATCCCTGCGATCATCACTGTAATCATCACTGTAATCATCACTGTAATCATCACTGCAATCATCACTGCAATCATCACTGTAATCATCACTGTAATCATCACTGCAATCATCACTGCAATCATCACTGTAATCATCACTGTAATCATCACTGCAATCATCACTGCAATCATCACTGTAATCATCACTGTAATCATCACTGTAATCATCACTGTAATCATCACTGCAATCATCACTGCAATCATCACTGTAATCATCACTGTAATCATCACTGCAATCATCACTGCAATCATCACTGTAATCATCACTGTAATCATCACTGTAATCATCACTGCAATCATCACTGCAATCATCACTGTAATCATCACTGTAATCATCACTGTAATCATCACTGCAATCATCACTGCATGTAAGGGGCAGGCAGAAAAGAGTCATGGGTAGATGCCAAACTGGATTGCAAGTGAAAGGGTTTTTATTAATATTTACAAATGTTCTTTACAGTCCAACCAGTTCCCATCAAACTTCCACACAACTCAACTAAACCCTTCCCGCCTTAAATCTGGTAAAATGGGAAGTGATGTCACATCCATTCCAGGTTTATGAGCAGGACCCTAGAAGCTGCTGGTTCCTCCTCCTGAAACAGGAGTTCCTTTTAAGAAAATCTGCCTCTGGAAGCACATTTCCTGTCCTTAATCATGTATTTAAAAGGAGGCAAACAACCAGTTCATAGAGAGCGCACCACTACACACGCACTACAAACGCCACACTATACACACACACACACTATACACACACTACACACACACACCACAATACACACCTCACACTATACACACACTACACACCTCACACTATACACACCTCACACTACACACACACTACACACACACCACAATACACACCTCACACTATACACACACTACACACCTCACACTATACACACCTCACACTATACACACACTACACACACACCACAATACACACCTCACACTATACACACACTACACACCTCACACTATACACACACTACACACCTCACACTATACACACCACACACTATACACACACTACACAATACACAACTCACACTATGCACACACTACACACACACCACACTACACACCTCACACTATACACACTACACACACACCACACTACACACGCCACACTATACACACACACCACACTACACACCTCACACTATACACACACTACACACACCACAATACACACCTCACACTCACTACACACCTCACACTATATACACACTACACACACATCACACTCCACACTAAACACCTCACACTATACACACACTCCACACACCACACTAAACACCTCACACTATACACACACTACACACACACTACACACACCTCACACTATACAGACACTACACACTCCACACTAAACACCTCACACTATACACACACTATACACACACTACACACACCTCACACTATACACACACTACACACACACCTCACACTATACACACACTCCACACACCACACTAAACACCTCACACTATACACACACTACACACATCACACTATACACACCACACACTATACACACACTACACAATACACAACTCACACTATGCACACACTACACACACACACCACACTACACACCTCGCACTATGCAAACACTACACACACACACCACACACCTTACACTATACACACACACTACACACTCCACACTACACACCTCACACTATATACACACTACACACCTCACACTATATACACACTACACACACACTACACACACCTAACATTCCAAACTAAACACCTCACACTATACACACACTACACACACCACACTACACACACCACACTACACACGCCACACTATACACACACACCACACTACACACCTCACACTATACACACACTACACACACACCACACTACACACCTCACACTATACACACACTCCACACCAAACACCTCACACTATACACACACTACACACACACCACACTACACACCTCACACTATACACACACTACACACACACCACACTACACACGCCACACTATACACACACACACCACACTACACACCTCACACTATACACACACTACATACACACCACAATACACACACTATACACCTCACACTATATACACTTTACACACACACTACACACACATCACACTCCACACTTAACACCTCACACTATACACACACTACACACACACTACACACACTACACACACCTCACACTACACACACTACACACTCCACACTAAACACCTCACACTATACACACACTACACACACACTACACACACCTCACACTATACACACACTACACACACACTACACACACCTCACACTATACACACACCACACTAAACACCTCACACTATACACACACACTACACACCTCACACTATACACACCACACACTATACACACACTACACAATACACAACTCACACTATGCACACACTACACACACACCACACACCTCGCACTATGCACACACTACACAGACACCACACTACACACCTCACACTATACACACACACTACACACTCCACACTACACATCTTACACTATATACACACTACACACCTCACACTATATACACACTACACACACACTACACACACCTCACATTCCACACTAAACACCTCACACTATACACACACTACAACACCACACTACACACGCCACACTATACACACACACCACACTACACACCTCACACTATACACACACTCCACACCAAACACCTCACACTATACACACACTACACACACCACACTACACACCTCACACTATACACACACTACACACACACCACACTACACACGCCACACTATACACACACACCACACTACACACCTCACACTATACACACACTACACACACACCACAATACACACCTCACACACACTACACACCTCACACTATATACACACTACACACACATCACACTCCACACTAAACACCTCACACTATACACACACTCCACACACCACACTAAACACCTCACACTATACACACACTACACACACCTCACACTATACACACACTACACACTCCACACTAAACACCTCACACTATACACACACTACACACACTTCACACTACACACACACTACACACACCTCACACTATACACACACTCCACACACCACACTAAACACCTCACACTATACACACACTTCACACACACTACACACCTCACACTATACACACACTACACACTCCACACTAAACACCTCACACTATACACACACTACACACACACTACACACACCTCACACTATATACACACTACACACACCACAATACACACCTCACACTATACACACACACTACACACACCACACTACACACACACCACACTACACACACCTCACACTACACACACCACACTACACACACCACACACTACACTCACCTCACACTCCACACTAAACACCTCACACTATACACCTCACACTACACACTACACACACCACCCACTACACACACTACACTCACCTCACACTACACACACCACACATGTAAACATTAACTTACCGGACAGTCGATCTTCAGCAGAGCGATATCCAGTCTCTCATCAATATCTGTGATTTTGGCATCGTATGATTCTCCATTTTTCAGTTCCACCTTCACTCGGTTCTTATCGGCGATGACGTGGGCGTTAGTGACGATCAGTCCATCATCAGATACGATAAATCCTGAACCAGTTGCTACAGCTCGTTCTCTCAAACTGTAAACCATCCTGATTCCAAAAGAGATTTAGTCATTTACTCCCTTAATCCAGAGCAATTTACAGAAACTACAAACACAGAGACGATTATGAGTTGGTTTGTGGAGATGAGTGGAAAATCACAAACTTACTTTCGGAAAAGTTCGATATGAACAACGGCTGGTGCGATTTTCTCCACTACATCAGCGATAAAGTTGTATTTATATCTCAGACTGCTCGGCTTCTCCTGAACTGTAACACACACATCATCGGGTTCCTGAATATTTCAACTGACCCAATTTACATTTAACCTACAAAAACTTTAAATATTCTGACCTTAAAGCTTCACTAATTAAAGCTGAAAACAATTTGTTCTGACTTTTCTTTCATTCTTAAGGATTTCAGCCACCATAAGAACATTCGGTTCTTACCAAGAGCTACAAACATTCTGACATCATCTGAACTGGAAACTGTACAGAAGATCAGACCAGTCATTTTATTTTACTGTATTTATGTTGATTTCTAAAAGCCGTCATTTACAGCTACAAAAATAGAAAATACAAAACCATGAAAAAGAAAAATGAAGGAAAGAAAAAGGAAATAAACAGCAGTGGCTTTGTGATGAGGTGTTTAAAACCATTTCTGTTGGTGCTGTAACTAAAACAGGACAGAGTTCACTTTAAACACACTGATGGAAATGATGAAGATAAAGATGAAGAAGATGATGATGATGATGATCTGACACGTCCCATAATCAGAAGTTTGAATCATCAGAGACGTTAATCAGAAACTTTAACTTTAAACAAACTATAGGGCAGAAGAGAATTTACTGTCTTAAATTTTTATGTTTTAAACCTCCAGTTTTCTCCCTATTGTAGTTTTTACACAAAATCTTAGAAAACCAGAAAACTTTAGATACATTTCTCACATTTCCACCAGTTTATGGGCTGAACTGTAAATAATTTACAAGTAAAAAACAAGGTGTTGTTCCACCACAGGTCTCCAGAACATCTTGAATGTTTATTCATCTGGAACTGTTTTAATAAAGATGCAAAAAACCTTGAATTCCATAAAAGGATCCAAACTTTTGATTTACATCATTTTAAACCGTTTAGAGTCCTCAGCTCTTACGGACGGAAGATTTTATATCTAAACTATCAGTCCAAACACAAACAATTTAAACACGGTCTAATTCACCAGCTAATCTATTTATAACATCTAAACCTGATAAACGTTGGAGATCGAGACTGAGGCGAGTGTTAACAGAAGTGTTGGGTCGCTGCCCGATCTTTCTCACATGGACTCACTAAGAGTTCTTTCATGTTTTATTCAGGCGTGTTTAGAAATGTTTGAAGTTGTTTGTTGTTTCTCCTCTATAATTTAGTTAATCTTCAGTTGGTGAAGTGACATCTTACTAAAACAATTTCAACATTGTAACCCTCAATTATCATTATTTATAAACTAACATCAAATTATACTTTCACTTTCATTCAGTGCTTCACTCTTTTATTGTTAAAGTGCTGATCTGTCCTACCGCCCGTCTGGCCTTCCCAGCAGTACAGCTTAAATTTAGAACAATGAGGATGGTAAAGGCAGTTACAGTAAGACAGAATGTCAACAGTAAATAAACGGTAGACTAAAATTAAATAAACAAACATTTAAATGGTTTTAACTGATTATTCTTAAGTAAGCATGTTGTGCAGAAGAGTAGAGATTTTCTGCAGTGTTTCTAATACCAGTTCAGGTCCAGTCCACCAAAACTGTAATATACCAGTTTCACATGATCAGTGAATCATCATTTCTGAGAGAGAGAGAGAGAGAGAGAGAGAGAGAGAGAGAGAGAGAGAGAACACTTTGAACAATTATATGAGCAATTACCACCAGATGATCTCAATTCAGAAATCTAGGTGTGTGTGGGGGGGGGGGGGTGGGGGGGGGGAGGGGGGGGGTGATCTGGTGTTTCACTCACTGTCCCGGAGTGTGTGACACTCCTGTACATATTTGGCTGCAGTGGAGGCTGATGGTCCCTCTCCTAATATAATGGCCAGTTTCTGGCTCTCTGTCAGCGTTCTGAAGCCGCTCACCTCTCTTCCAAACTGATCAAAATATTTGTGTCTAATTGTTGTGAATTTTGGGCAGTTTAGAAGGAAGTGCACCTCTGTCTCAACCTCACCTGTCCTGCAGTGACCACACAGTCTCTCCTCTCTGGGGATCCAGGACTTTTTTAACCTGCCTCTCTCGATGGCCAGGCTGTGGTCACTCAGTCTGTATTTGGTGAGGATCTGTCTCTGCTTCGTATCTCGGACAGTGAGGAGATACGTGGCCAGGTTGTATTCATGTTTTAGGGTCAGATAGCAGTTTAGTCTGTTTTGGGATTGAGTTTGGGTTCTCCAATGTTCCAGATAAGTGTTTTTGAGGTGTTTGATAATTTGGGTGATTCTGATTGGTGTTTGGGAAGCAGTGCTGGTCAGAGAGTTAGGGTTGTTAGGGGTCAGTGTATTGGTCAGTCTCTGGACCAGCTGACACAGGGGACTCTTTTCAGGGTAGAGCTCTTGGGATTGGAGTGCCTGAAACTGCAGGCTTGTTGTGGGACTGGATTTTAGGTGCATCCAGAATTTAAGGGCTCTTTTTTTTATATTAATAATTAATGGGTATCGGCCTAATTCAGCCCTGCATGCGTTGGTTGGGGTTTTTCTTTGTACATGTAAAATCATTCTGCAGAATTCTGCATGCAGGACTTCAGTGGGATGCTCGTCCCATCTAGTGTAGTCATGATGACTGGGTGGACCCCATACTTCACTACCGTATAGCGCAATGGGCAGGATTATACTGTCAAAGATCCAATTGGGACGTGAATCTTGATGAATTTGTTTTGAATTGAATAGAGGGCTCTGCAGGCCTTCTCTTTCAGTGCATCCACTGCCAGACCGAAGCCTCCTGAGGCGCTGATTTTGAGCCCCAGGTAATCATAAAAAAGGGTGTGGTCTAGGGCGGTGTCTCCTAGATTGAAAGTGTATCTGCTCTCATGAGATCTGGCTTTCTTTTGGAAGATCATGATTTTAGATTTATCAGGCTTTACTGTCAGGGCCCAGGTCTGACAGAACTTCTCCAGCAGATCCAGATGCTGCTGAAGCCCCTTTTCTGTGGGCGACAGCAGCACCAGGTCATCCGCATAGAGGAGAAATTTAACTTCCGTTTTATTTAGTGTCAGGCCGGGATTTGCAGATCGCTCCAATAACACCGCTAAATCATTGATATAGATATTAAATAGAGTAGGAGACAAGTTGGTGTTTATAAAATTGAGACCTGCAATTTTAGCGGATTTATAATATATTCCATTAATTTGTGAAACAGCTCTATCAACACCTGATTGGTTTAATTCAAATGATTCTAATAAAAAACTGTTAATATGATTAATGATTTTTGAGGAACCAACAGCAGATTTAAATTTAGCTTCGCTGTCATGATTCCATCTGAATGTTCGGTTTAACTGGGATGTTTTGCAGGGCTCATATTTCATGGTTTGATGCTGACTGAGTCGTTTAAGATAAACATTGATTTGACAGTGATCAGAAAGTGGGAGTTGTGGTCTGACAGTGAACGCACTAATAGTGGAGGGGTCCATGTCAGTGATCGCATAGTCGACTACACTAGCTCCAAGAGCTGAACAGTATGTAAACCTCCCTAAAGAGTCCCCTCGGATCCTACCGTTAAGAATATACAGACCTGAGGATCGACAGAGGTGCACTAGCTCTTTACCATTCCTGTTCAGGGCGTGGTCAGGACTGTTTCTTTGAGAGCAGATAGTGCTGAAGTTGATGGAGGTTTGTTTAAATATGTTTGTTTAAATATGGGATTGGGGGGGGGTGTCGCGGACAAACTTTACAGTGTACACACGAGTGTAATTACAATATTTCAATGTTTTATTATAAAAAGATTTAACAATCTGAACGTCAAACATTGCTTATCTTGTCTGATCTATAATAAATACGCATAAGTATAAATGCATGTGTATCAATTACACTTTAACAAACATTAACACATAATATTTTGGTATTGTAATCTCTCTCTGCCCACACAAAACAGAATAATAGCAGCTACACAGTTCAATATATTTCAAAAGTTAACTGCTTAGTTTATAGTTACAGATATTTCTTAAAAGTGTATGAACGTGTACGATTAGTTATGCCTGTAATCCAGAATTAAGTTCTATACCGTAACAAAAAATATGAATGTAAATGTTCATGTTGCGATGACGGTGATGTAAAATAATGTTAAAATAATTCAAAGTCCAAACATTTGAGTGGTTAACGAGAACGCTACTTTACATGTCACACAAGCTCAGTGCAAAACACGAACACGGAAACGGTACAAATCCGATCTCTTCCCTACACACTCGCTCCCTACGCCCTATAGTGCGCTTAACATTCCTAAAGGGCCAGACAATATATTTTATAATTCAAATTACACGACAGGTGAGACATTCTTTTTTCTTAATATAGCGCTTTTATTTAGGAAAAAATAGTTCTTACATAGGCAGGAAAATCTATGGCAGATGAGAGTCAGAACAGCGGATTGGGCGTAACGTTATTATTACTGTTTGCTCCTTTTTCTCAACACTTGTGCTCGATTTACACTGAAGATATATTTAGTAAATAAGTACATGTCCGCGCATGCACGCGCTCGTGTTCATTTCCGGTTGAACTGATAAAAAATGTTGATTTTGAAAAATTAAAAGACGAGCCGTTTTTCAGTTTCTGCTTGTTAGCTCACAGCTAACGCTAGCCAGTGTGGCTCTTCACTCGTCTCTCTGTGTTATCACCAGTGAGCACCCCACAGCCAATCAGCGAGCTCCAACCGCCTACCCCTCCCCCCCCTCCCTCACTGTGGATGCGCGCATGTCCTAAAGTCTCAGTTTTCAAGGTAAACCTGAAGCAGAAATTTGGGGCTTCACATTTAAAAAATACCGTCACCATTTTTGAATACCGTCACCATTTTTAAATACCGCGGTATACGGTAATATCGTCATACCGCCCAACCCTAGTTTAATGTCTTTTGGTTTCTGACAAATATGATGATAAATTATCCTTATACCATATTATAACCCCCCCCCCCCCCCCCCCGGAGTCTCTACCATGTTTTATATTGCTTTGTTTTATAGAGGGCAGCAGAATTTCCCTGTAATTTGGGGGACAGTGAGTGTTGGTGTTATCTTTACACCATGTTTCAATTAGTATGATAATGTCTTGGCCAGAAATGCATGTAAAAAAATCTAAATTTCAGCTTTTAAAACCAAATGTTGAGGAATATAGTCCTTGAATGTTCCAAGAAGAGATTGTAAAAGTAAACTATTAAATATAGATTATTAGCCATATACAACAGAAAGCAACAGTAATAATTAAGTATATTAAGTATATAAATATAAAAAGGATATATTGTTTTGTATAATTATCCAACAAGTCTGCAGACGAGCTGGAGCAGCTGCCTCACTTCCTCAAGGGCTGGATGGAATATAAGACAAAAATAAGTACGTTTGTGTCTATACATGATGTCGGCCCGGTTTCTGTTCTATTCACATAATTAGTTTCTGATCATTTACGTTAATTTGTCCATTTTTATAAAAAAATAAATAAAAAAACAGGCCGCACATTTCCAACATCACAGCTGAAACATTACAGACCCACAACATGATGATGAGAGGAAATCAAAGTTAAACGTCATGCAGATTTAGTGATTCTGTAAGATTCACTTCCTACAGCGTGAACAAAATCACAAACACACCAACTAATCATGCTTTTATTCACAACATCATAAAGATTTTTTATTCTGTTTACCACTGTGGTTTAATTTTTTTCTTTTGCTTGACATTTTTCAGATTTATATGGACGATATGTTTGTTTGTTTGTTTGTTTATTAGGATTTCAACGTCATGTTTTACACTTTGGTTACATTCATGACAGGAACGGTAGTTACTCATTACACAAGACTCATCAGTTCACGAGGTTATATCGACACAGTCATGGACAATTTAGTGTCTCCAATTCACCTCACTTGCATGTCTTTGGACTGTGGGAGGAAACCGGAGCACCCAAAGGAAACCCACGCAGACACGGGGAGAACATGCAAACTCCACACAGAAAGGACCCGGACCTCCCCACCTGGGATTGAACCCAGGACCTTCTTGCTGTGAGGCGACAGTGCTACCCACTTAGCCACCGTGCCGCCCATATGCACGATACTAAACTGAACTAAACACCAGCACAAACACCAGTCTAATGTCTAATTTAACTCTGTCACATGATAAATGATGTCCAATCAGATGAGGAACAGAATCATAGAGCTTTTAAACACCTACATGTGCAAATCCCAAATATTTCTGGTGTGATTTAGAAGAAACACTAAAATAATCATGTAATAATGTAAAAATAATCCCGAGTTTCCATTCTAATAAATTCAACTTGTGGTTTGAATCATGTTTCCAGTTTATTAGAACATGAAGCATCAGATGAATAAATGAAGTAGATTAAATAAATGTTTTTAATCTACAGAGTTTTAATTACACTGTTTAAATAAACATGAAGAATCACATGATTGATTATTGGTGTTCATGTAAACACACTCACTGATTCACACGACAACATCTGCACAAACTGCTGGATTTACACACTCACATTAGAGCGCTACATCTGAACATCTGCATTTGGGACAGAGCCCAAAACCAACAGCGGGATTTAATAACACTTCAACCAGGAAAAGTACACCCCTTTCCAAAATGAACCCAGAACAGTGTGTGTGTGTGTGTGTGAGAGAGAGAGAGAGAGAGAGAGAGAGAGAGAGAGAGAGAGAGAGAGAGAAAAATCTAACTTGGCTGCTGTTCTTCGCCTTAAACTCATAAATACTTTAAACGCGCACACACACACACACACACACACACACACACACATTACCGCATTTACTGGACGCTTTTATCCAGACAGAATTACAATAGTGACTGAATACAATCCAAGCATTTGAGGTTCAGGGCCTCAGGAGCCCAACAGTGAAAACCTGGCTGTGGTGGGGTTTGAACAAGCAACCTTCTGATTACAATAACATTTTTGGCATTTAGCATACGCCTTTATCCAAAGCGACTTACATTACAGTTACAGTATGTGGGTTAATAGCTTTGCTCAAGGGCCCAACAGCAGCAACCTGGCAGTGGTGGGGCTTGAACCAATGACCTTTTGGTTACTAGTCCAGTACCTTAACCACTAGGCTACGACTTGCCCCCTAGTGATTACAAGTCAGATACCTTACAGTCACTGAACTACCGCTGCCCCTAAGCTAACACACACCCAAACGTGTGCAGGTGGAAAAATCATTTAAAAACACTTGAGTTTAACAGCAGTCAGAAGGAAGTGATTTGGAAGTGATTAGTGAGTCTGATTACAATCAGAGTTTCGTTTACTGAGAGCATTTCTAATTATGTCTAATTACACTGGTAAACTGGATCTTAAAGATCTCTGTATTGGCACCCAAATGGTGGAATGAACTTCCTTTGTCTGTCCGAACATCTGAAACTCTTGCTGTCTTTAAAAAACGATTAAAAACCTTCATCACCTTTTTACTAAGCATTTAAGCTGACTTGTACTTATTTACAGTGCTACCCACCGAACCACAGTGCCGCCACATACTTAACACTACATATTAACATACTGAAGGCAATATACGTAGTATTAATAATGAGTAGCAGCAGTGTGTGGTTACTGCACTATGTAGTAAAGGTTTGTGGATTGAGACAGAGCCCATGTGAATGTAAACACATTTGGATTCTGATTCACTCATTAATTCACTGATTCACTCACTCACTGATTCACTCACTCACTGATTCACTCATTAATTCACTGATTCACTCACTAATGATTAAATCATCGAAGTCATCATCGTGTATACTCGATCCTGTTCCAACTCGTTTACTTAAAGATTTACTCCCAGCTATTGTAGAGCCCCTGCTTACATTAATCAATGCATCCCTTAGCCTTGGATACGTACCTAAACTGTTTAAAAGTGCTGTTATTAAACCCCTGATTAAAAAACCTAATCTTGATCCACATGTTTTATCTAATTATAGGCCAATTGGCTAATAGGACGGGCCCTGCTGAGTCTGGTTCCTCTCAAGGTTTCTTCCTGTAATTTTCAGGGAGTTTTTCCTTGCCAGAGTCGCCCTCGGCTTGCTCAACAGGGGTTTTTGTATCTGTTGGTCCTGGATTTTGTAAAGTTGCTTTGAGACAATGTCTATTGTAAAAAGTGCTATATAAATAAAGTTGACTTGACTTACTGATTCACTTATTTTTTACCTTTACATTTTCAGCATTTAGCTGAAATATCCAAAGTGACTTACACAATGAGCTGAACATGATGAGCAATCAGGGACCCAACAGTGGCCACTTGGTGGTGGCGGGGCTTGAACTGGCAACCTTCTGTTTACTAGTCCAGTACCTTAACCACTGAGCTATCACTGCCCTGCTATCACTAATTCACTCACTCACTGGTTCACTCACTGATTCACTCTCGGTGTTAGTTTAGAGCAGCTAATTCACCTTCCACATCTTTATTGGGTGGCTGTGTTTAGCATCTCAGAAGTTCTACATTTAACTACTGTTATTTACATTTAGATTTATATTTACATTTACATTTACAGCATTTAGCAGACACTCTTATCCAGAGCGACTTACAGAAGAGCTTCCAAAGTAAACATTTCATTACTCTAGTTTAAGTACAACAGTCCAAGAACACAAATCTGCTGAAGCTCTGTTAGAACCAAAGTTTGTTACTGACAGAATAAATCATTTTAAAATAACAAAATAATCAGTAAATTTAATCAGACTGATAATAAAATTAATTAATCAAATAAATCTAAGGTTTAATAAAAATCTGAAGTGACTCTCAGGAGTTGAAATGAGAACCTGGTGCCGGTGCGCGCGCCCACTTACCGACCTCCGTGCACGCACCTTTGCGCGCGAGCAGCACGGGCGACTGCTGCAGCTCCTGCGCGCGCTCGGTGACGCGCTTCAGCTCGCACGCGCTCCGGTACGAGACTCCGTCGCTGCCGCACGCGGGCTCCTCGCTCGGGCACGCGCACACTCCCCCTCCTCCAATCACGCCGCCGCCACCAGGGACGCGCGTGGCCGGCCGCGGCACGCACAGCAGCCCGCGCGCGCACACCGGGTCCCCGAGGCGCCGCGCGCCGCCGCTGCGCGCGCACCCGTCTCCCTCAGCGGACGCGCACACCGCGCAGCAGCCGCACGCGTCCAGCACGAGCTCGGTGGAGCAGCGGCGCGGGTGCGCGGGACAGCGGGACTGATCGCAGCGCGCGGGACACGCACCCAGCAGCGCGCGCTTACCGAGCCGCCGCCCTTCGCCTGAAACCGGGGAGAGAGAGGAGAGCGCGAGCGCCGTGCAGCACCACCACCACCACCACCACACCGACATCATACTGATACACCGAGTACCGATTCATTCCGTCTTACACAGAGCAGAGTGTGTGTGTGTGTGATCCCGCCCCCTACACCTCTACTCACCAATCAGATTTAGTGAATAAATCCTCTACAAAGAACACATTTTAATAATATCAGTGATGTTAAGATCAGCTGGAGAGAAACTCTGCACTCATTCCACAACCCACAGTTTATTTATTTTATTAATAATGATTGAATTAGTTAAATAAACAGTAAATGTGCATTAAAATGTGCAGAACTCTCGGTACAAAACGCGTTTAATTCAGGGGTGCACAAACTTTTGCACAGCACTGTGTTTCATGCCCATCATTATTTTGAATTTAAATTCGGTTCTGTTTCTGTGACTGGATGTTTAAATCACAACTCAATCACACAGACATTTAATCACTAACATCCGGGGCAATTTAGAGCAGCCAACTCACCTTTCGCATATTTTAGAGGGTGAAACGAAACCAAAGTTTTTGGAAGAACTTTACACAAACACTAGAAGAACCTGCCAAACTCCTGAAAGTAAGAACTGATCCCAGAATTTCAGAAACCTAAAAATGACCACGAACCGTTTAGCTGTGCCACCCTGTGCCAGCCTCAGCACGCAGCAGCTCAGATGATCAGTGAGCTGGTGGAGGAAGTTCTGTGATGTTATTTGTACAGTTTGTAACCTGTAACAATTCCTCATCAGTGATTATAAATGATTATAAATATTTAGTGCTGATAAATCACCAGAAATGAAAAAATAAATGAATGATGAAGTAAATAAAATAACACGTTTTTAATGATGAAGCTCAGAAACAAAGTGAGAAATTAAAGGTTAATCCTAAAATTATCCTGATTGTTTTAATACTTTTGTTCTATTTGTTCAGTGGATAAAATTCTCATTTCAGTTGTTTGAGCTTCATCAGGATATTTGATGTAAATAATTGAGAATCTTTCAAATCTACAGAATAATTCTGCACTCAAACACAGAATCAAAGTAAATCATTTTAATTAAATGTTCTTATGAAAAGATAAAAATGTTGGTGAAGATTTAAACTTTAGTGAAACAAAAGAAATGAAATTGTTTTACTAAATGTAGTCAAATTGTTTGAGATAGTTTTAGAATTGTGTGTAAGACACAAAAGATACAAATATTTATAGACATTTATTCTACAATAAAGTTCAACTAATGAATCCTGGTTTTATATAAAACATGATGTGGGGTCTCAGGGTCACACAAAAGTCCAGGACTGATTTTAATCCAATTCCAGCGACCACGATATACAAACCCTAATAAAAGAAAAGATGGGACAGGTAGTGAAATATAATGAAAACAGAAATCATCATAGTCATTGTAATTACACTTTTAATGTTTTTATTAATATTTTTTGTCTTCATTAACTAAAATTGGTGCCTGAAACATCTTCTAAACATCATCCAGGAAAGATCTAGTGATGTTTAAGCAAGGATGGATCAAGGCCAGAGAGTACATTAGTGAATAATCCAAGAGTTTATTAAGAGCCTTTTATTAACAAGCAATGGTGGAATTAGATTCATTTTACCCCCAACAGTGCACAATATCATTACAGATTCAGGACATTTAAACCAGTACTGACTGTTTGTTATATTGAATCAGTCAGTGCTGCATTAAACCAGCATGTTTCAGTGATGTAAAATTAGCACACAAACACTTCAATAATCTGTCTTTAATAAACATTTAATAATTACACAGATCAGGCATAACATTATGACCACCTTTTAATATTGTGTTGGTCCCCCATGACCCTGTCGCCGGTTTACCACTGTTCCTTTCTTGGAGCACTTTTGATAGATACTGACCACTGCAGACCGGGACACACCCCACAAGAGCTGCAGTTTTGGAGATGCTCTGACCCAGTCGTCTAGCCGTCACAATTTGGTCCTCAGATCCTCACGCTCGCTCATTTTTCCTGCTTCTGACATCAACTTTGAGGATAAAATGTTCACTTGCTGCCTAATATACCCCCCCCCCCCCCCCCCCCCCACTAGCAGGTGCCATGATGAAGAGATGATCAGTGTTATTCACTTCACCTCTCAGTGGTTATAATGTTATGCCTGGTAGGTGTAAATCCACAAATACAAGTGAAGACTATTTACACACGTCAACAACGTCCAGAACCGAGTGAAATAAAGTGATGCTCAGTAGAATCGTGTATTATGATCTTGACCTTTCAGTTGATTTATGGAAATTATGGATCTGTACGAATGATATGAAGGTTTAGTGAACATGACATTCACACTAATCACCACTTCCTGTATTTTATTTTCTGCTTCCTGTTTAAGTGAAGTTTGTTCTTGATGAATGCGAGTTTATTTTAAATGTATTTCCAAGATATAAGAACTTTAGCGCCCCCTGGTGGATGATTGTGCTTCAGCTCAAAAGATCAATCGATACTATTATTATTATTATTATTATTATATTATCATTATAATTATATTATTATTATTATTATTATTATATTATTATATTATTGTTATTATTATTATTATTATATTATCATTATAATTATATTATTATTATATTATTATATTATTGTTATTATTATTATTATATTATTATTAGTAGTAGTAGCATTATATTATTATATTATTACTATTATTATTATTATTATTGTTGTTGTTATTGTTATTATTATTACTGTCTGAAATGAACAATTAGATTTTGTGGTGTTAATTAATTATTTTACATCTAATTATTTATTTACTTTGAAATCCGTTTTTAGACATTTTAAAACAAACATAAATATAGTTGTGAGAAACATGAACATGTTTAATGGTTTTAGAATTTAGGTTAGAGTTTTGGTTAGAGTTTTGGTTAGAATTTAGGTTAGAGTTTTGGTTAGAGTTTTGGTTAGAGTTTTGGTTAGAGTTTTACTGATTTTATCTGTTTAACTGTTACAAAGCAGCTAAACCACCAAACCAGCAAGGACTAAAAAACCAGTAAAGCTGTTTAAGCAGGTGAAGAGGTGAGATGATGTAGAGGTGAGATGATGAAGAGGTGAGATGATGTAGAGGTGAGATGATGAAGAGGTGAGATGATGAAGAGGTGAGATGATGAAGTGAGAGGATGAAGAGGTGAGATGATGTAGAGGTGAGATGATGAAGAGGTGAGATGATGAAGAGGTGAGATAATGAAGAAGTGAGAGGATGAAGAGGTGAGATGATGTAGAGGTGAGATGATGAAGAGGTGAGATGATGAAGAAGTAAGAGGATGAAGAGGTGAGATGATGAAGAGGTGAGATGATGTAGAGGTGAGATGATGAAGAGCTGAGATGATGAAGAGGTGAGATGATGAAGAAGTGAGAGGATGAAGAGGTGAGATGATGAAGAAGTAAGAGGATGAAGAGCTGAGAGGATAAAGAGGTGAGATGATGTAGAGGTGAGATGATGAAGAGCTGAGATGATGAAGAGGTGAACCTCTAGATAATCATTAATAACATGTTAGATTTGGGAAGCGTTTGGGAAACCAGTCTGTTTTGCACATCTGGATTTTATTGCTGTTGGATTATAAATGTGAAACCGAGATAATAAAAGATTAAACATCATAAACTACCTGAATCAATAAAGACCTTGAACTTCCTTAAACTTCTAAATATTCACACCTGCAGGCTCTGGATCCACCAGCACCCTGATCAGGATAAAGCACATACTGCTAATGTTTATATAAACAACACAAATTATTACATTTAACCTCACAGATTTAAAACAGAACAGAAATCACTGAAAAAAATACATAGTAGTAATATAATAATAATAATAATAATAATAATAATAACAATAACAATAATAATAATAATAATAATAATAATAATAACAATAATAACAATAATAATAATAACAATAATAACAATAATAACAATAATAATAATAACAATAATAATAATAATAATAATAACAATAATAATAATAATAATAATAACAATAATAACAATAATAATAATAACAATAATAATAATAATAATAATAACAATAATAACAATAATAATAATAACAGTAATAACAATAATAACAATAATAACAATAATAATAATAATAGATATAGTAATAATAATAATAATAATAACAATAATAATAATAATAATAATAATAATAGATATAGTAATAATAATAATAATAATAATAATAATAGATATAGTAATAATAATAATAATAATAATAATAATAATAATAATAACAATAATAAATATAATAATAATAATAATAATAACAATAAAACAATAATAACAATAATAATAATAATAATAATAGATATAGTAATAATAATAATAATAGATATAGTAATAATAATAATAATAATAATAACAATAATAATAATAATAATAATAGATATAGTAATAATAATAATAATAATAATAACAATAATAAATATAATAATAATAATAGTAATAATGGTAATAATAATAATAATAATAATAATAATAATAATACATGTTAAAATGTCTAATTTACATTTAGGGTAAAAATAATCCAGTGTTGAAATGATTTAATACAGTTTAAACATTACAGTTTTAACAATGTGAATAATAATGATTATATAATAATTTTAATAAATATGTGACTCCAGGCTCAGTAATAATTGTTATCTGTGGTTTGCAGCTGATGGTTTCTCATGATCATGATCCTGGTCTAGATGATTTACTGCTGATTCCAGGACATGATGACATCATGAGGGGTGCATTTACTTTTGCTCTCTGGAGATTTAAAGCTTGCTGCAGGTGTAGGTGAGTAGACGAGGCAGGATGGATTTCGGAGTGGTACTACTGCTCTTCAGCTCGCTTGTGTTCCTCAGAACAGCAGCTTTCACCACATGTAAGTTCTGCTGTTTACTCTGATTTCAATTCTTCTCATAATATTCATGTTTCATGTTTCAATTAATGGCAAACGTGGAGGTGCAGCATAGCAACACAGATCCTGAGGATGTGGGTTTGATTCCAGGTTCCAGTCACTGTCTTATATAACATAGTTTGGCATGTTCTCCCTGTGGTTTCCTCCCACATCCCAAAAACATGCAGAAGATGGATTGGCTGCTCTGATTTACCCTTACAGGTGTGAGTGAATTAATGATGAAAATGAATAAATGTTTCTGTTTTTTGAGATTATGATTATGAGACGACAGCTGAACCACCGAGTACAACAGAAGAAGCAGGTAGAGTTTAATATTAAATATAAATATTAATAAATCATTGTCATTATTTATATTTTATATATTTATATATATTTATTCTCACTTTATTATATTAATGATTGATGATGTTTATTACTGATACTGATGCTCACGCCGTCTTAAATGAAGGTTTCAGAAAAGTTTAGGAACTTTAATTGTTATTTACAGTAAATAAAAATAAAGTCATTTAAAATTTATTTGCTATTTATATTTATTTTAAAACACAATTTTCTCTCAGTCTGACCTGCATCTCTGAATAGTTTAGGATGATTAATAATTCAGCTAATTATTCTAAATGAATTTTACAGCTGAATGAAAAATAAAAAAGATTTTTTTTTCAGAATAAAAGTAAAAGCAACAAAAGCTGAAGAATCAACATTAATTATCAGTTATTAATTATTTATTTTAATTCTCTTTTCTTTAGTCAGTTCCTGTTGGGGAAACTGTGGTTATGATCTGAAAACCTGTTCCTGCACCAGCGACTGTTTCCACACCGGACGCTGCTGTTCTGATTATTACAGTAAAAACATTAAAACATTTAATTATAAAACTAATCAGAATTAATCAGAATTAATCACAGCTAATGTGCTAATGTTATATAACACTTATAATTATAATGTATTAAAAGGAGATATACTGTATACGTGACTATATTAATATTGATTGTTTATGTTGTTATTACTGATGATTTGTTGTAGATTACTGTGGGTTCATGTGGACGACTCCTCCTGTATCACGTGAGTTTATTTTACTTTAATATTTTGCCATTTATTGTTTATATTTCAATGTTTTTAATATAATTATAATCGTTACTATTATTATTATCATTATTAAATCTTGCTATTATTATTTATTACAACAGTAATTATCTTGTATATATTGATTACTATTATTCTGTTGTTTTAATGTTTTCTGTGATACTGAATGAACGACGGCTGTGTTGGTGCTCCTGGTGTTCCTGGTGTTCCCGGTGACGCTGGTGTTCCTTCCTGGTGTTCCTGGTGTTGATCAGGATGTGGAGGGGTTCTAGAAGGTTCTGGTTGGATCTCCAGTCCGTTTTATCCTGGTTATTATCATGATAATTCTTACTGTGAGTGGAAACTTTCAGCTCCAGCAGGACAAACGATCTTCCTCTCCTTCACCGACCTGGAGTCAGTACATTTCATTTATTATCATTTTTAAACATTAAAAAGTTTATTTATACAGCCGCTCAGGTGGCGCAGCGGTAAAACACACGCTCTTCACCAGACATACATGGTATCGAAACTCGGCTCTGCCTTGCCAGCTGAAGGCTGGGCGGCTGCATGAACAACGATTGGCCAGTTGTTCAGATGAGGGGCGGGACTTAGCCGGATGGGGACTCTCTCTCAGACTAGTGTGATTACACTCTCTGCTGGCTGGTTGGTGGCGCCTGCATGGAGATGGGAAGGAGTGCGGTGGAAGGGTGTGATCCTCTGTACGCAGTGCTTTGCCACGCTACACTCGTCAAGCTGGTTACACTTGATAAAGACAGTCGATTACTGTGCACGTGTCGGAGGAGGCGTGGAGCAGCTTCGTCAGCCCCAATCAGGAGCAGGGACCAGCATTAGTGAGAGGATGACTGACTTTAAAAAACCCAAAATTCTGTCATTTAATGTTTATTTTAGGTCTTTTAATCAGTTTTTATTCCTAATGTTAACAACAAAAGTTATTTAAGTGAATTCATTGCTGTAAGTAACTAATTGTGTGTGTGTGTGTGTGTGTAGTTTGGAACGTTGTTGTACTTGTGATTATGTGATGGTCTACGACGGTCCCACCATGTCCTCTCCTCTCATGCGGAAGGTGTGTTTTAATCAGACAGAACTGGACTTCCATTCGTCCTCATCCTACATGACCGTGTTGTTCAGAAGTGATTACTCTGGAGTTGGGCGTGGCTTTAAAGCCCACTTTAGCTCCTCCCTCAACGAGCACACAGGTACACCTTCACCCAAAACTACTAAAAACACTCTAATGAGTCCAATCAGATTGTTTAAGGAACTAAAGCACAGTGTGTCTAAACCAAATAAGAACATTTGAACTTTAGCAGTGTGATATTCTAGGGGTTAGGGATTAAGGTTTAGGGGTTAGGGATTAAGGTTTAGGGGTTAGGGTTTAGGGGTTAGGGATTTGGGTTAGTCAGAATCTGTCATTCAAAGAAACTTCAATACGTGACTTGAATTATTAATCTAGATTAAATATTTACTATTTAAAACCACTGATTTTCTTTATTAATGCACAACAGAGCTCAACAATTCTCTTTATTTGAAGTGAAGGTGCAGAAAGTAAAATTGATTGATTTCTGCTGCATCAGTTTAACAATTAAAATAAATATTAAACAAAAACAGTTTAAAATAAAACAAACAGTGATGAACCCTTGCTGTGACTGATCTGATGAGATGTTATCAGATCTGTAGATCTCAGTACTCAGAACCTCCTGAGGAACCGAAGCTCCAACCTCCAGGTTCCACTGATTAGTTCCTGCTCAGCTCTGATTGGTTGGCTGTAAAAGTGTAAAAGGTCTGATATAAAATCCTCATATTTACTGAAACACAAAAAAATAATTCTATAAAAAAGAAGAAAAATCTGATCTGATTAAATTGTCACAAAAGCTTCAGACACAGCAGCGCTGCTGGAGTATGGTATGATGGGGGGTTTGGAGGGGTATTAACAGTGAAATATACTCTGGTGTCTCCACACATTCTGTAGCCTCACGTAATCTTACTAGGGTTCCTTTTTCACGTCTATATTTTATTTATTTTTAATAAATCATTTCCAGAAATAATATTCCGACACAAATACAAACAAAGCTGAAATTAGTGCCGTCAACCTCAAAACTCGAAACTGAATCGATTCATTTGAAGCTCAGTGTTTCGACACGATGCTTTCATGACGTCACGCTGTTTTGAAGGTTTTCCCCCGTTTGGGAGAAGCGCCTCAGAAAGCGTGAGCTGCTGATCTGAAATCAGAATGTTTAGATCCAGGATGCTGTTAAATGAGAGTCAGAAAATCTTGTGTCTGATCCCAGAACTGTGATTGTTTTAACACTGCTGCACAAAGTATTCATGTGAACTGTGTGACTGGTGTGAATGGTGGGAGAAATCACCAACATTTCTTTAGTGTCATTTGTTTATTATTTTGGAAATTATAGCATTTGTGAAATAGAAGGATCTTGAAATGTGTTAATTAGTTCTACAATGTAATTACAATATAATAGCATCAAATAATGGTTTATTAAAAACCATCTGTTCTCTGTACACTGTATGATTTTCACGATTGTATTTAGTTCAGTAAAAGATGAAACTTAAAAAGTAAAAAGTATTTTACATTTAACAAGCGGTTTGAATGATCTAACCCTAACCCTAACCCTAACCCTCTCACTATCTGATGGTGATGTTTATACCGCTATCATGAGGACTCACCTCTCTCAGGTCTGAGATGGTGGTTGCTGTTCTGACCGCTAATGTCCACCAGACGTCACTGTGATGCGATAATTTGATGTTTCACGAGTTCAATTTTTTTCTGAATCATTTGTTTTATTTGTTTACTGACTAAAATATCTCAGGATTCCAGTTCCAGTTCCTGTTAAACCAAACTAGGTGGCAGGTGGACCAGCATCTACTGCCCCCTAGTGCTTAGAAAAGGTATAACAATGTGACGGGATTACAGCTACCTCGGGTTTATATTTACAAAAAAATACATTAAATATCTGTAATATTAGCCCTTCAGCTGATGGACATCTCTCATATATCCCAATTAAAGAAAAATGCTTGTTGTTTTATTAATCAAATATAATTTAATCAGGGATACATGCATTAGTCTCCTGAATACCCTGTGATTATCAGTCCCTAGAAGAACCTGGACCCTGATCACTCTGTTTTGTTGTTGTGCAGGTCGAGTTAATTGTTCCTCCGACTCGATGAACATCATTATCCGTAAATCCTACATTGACGCTCTGGGTTTCAGCTGGAGTGATCTTTATTTGGACGACCATCGGTGCAGAGCTTCCACAAACTACTACGACGTGACCTTCAACTTCCCTCTCAACACGTGTGGAAGCAGCAGAAAGGTACAAACACTGGACTCCTGTTACCTAGTAATGGAAACAGAAAACGGTATTCCCCAAACTGTTTGATAAAACTCGTCTCTACGATGCTACTGTAAACTGGAACCATAAGATTCACTTCAGTGGATCCATAAACCATCAAAAACAGAAAAACACCTCGATTCCCCCTCCACCACATTTCACAGTTTCTCCTAACCTGCAGATAAATAAGTGCAGTTTGATTTATTATGCTAAATAACGTCTTTGCTTCAGTCCGGTGGTGGTGTGCTTTATACCACTTGACATTGCACATTGTGGTTTTAGGCTCATGTGCTGTCATTTAGCCACAGAAACACAATGAATCTCCTGATGAAGAGCTTTAGAGCTAATGTTACTTGCAGAAGCAGTTTAGAACTCAGTAGTAGGTGCAGTTACAGTGAGATTCTGTGAGCTACCGGGAATCTCAGTCTGAACCAGTCTAACACCAGTCTGAACTGGTGCTGAACCATTGTTGTGCTGTCATGTAAACTGGAATTATAATTCAGCAATAAAATTATTTCACAGGTCCAGAACGGGCGTGTCATTTACACCAACAATGTCCGAGCCTCCCAGTCGACCTCCGGTGAGATCACGCGGAAGGGAACGCGCTTCCTGTTGATGGTGAGCTGCGTGATGGAGCGCGGCGCGACCACTGGGACGGTTTATCAGGCCAGGGAAACTGGGAACGCCTCCATCAGTGGAACAGGCCAGTTTAACACCAGTATGGATTTTTACCCCTCCAGCAGCTTCTCGTACCCCATCAGCCAGTTCCCGTATAAGGTGGACCTGGATCAGGACGTTTACGTTCAGGTGCAGCTGAGCCACCCAGAACCGAGTCTGCACCTCCTCCTCGACTCCTGTATAGCATCACCCAACCACGACTTCACCGTCCGTACCTACCAACTCATACGCAACGGGTACACACACACACACACTAGCACACACTAACAAACACACACTAGCACACACTAACAAACACACACTCACGCCCCTCCACACACACACACACACACACAAGCACACACTAACAAACACACACGCACACCCCCTTCACACACACTCACTCACACACACACACACACTTATGCCCCTCCACACACACTCACTCACACAGTGCTGCAGTGTGAAGGTTTACATTAGGTTGTGTTTATTGGGTTGTATTTATTAGTTGTATTTATTTGGTTGTATTTATTAGTTGTATTTATTTGGTTGTATTTATTAGTTGTGTTTATTGGGTTGTATTTATTAGTTGTATTTATTTGGTTGTATTTATTAGTTGTGTTTATTGGGTTGTATTTATTAGTTGTATTTCTGTATTGATTATCTCAGGTGTGCCGTCGACTCCTCTCTCTACATCATGACGAATGGTCAGCGGTATTTCGCTCGCTTCCGTTTCCGTTCCTTCATGTTTCTGAGAACACACAGCTTCGTCTTCCTCAGGTGTGACGTCATAATCTGTGCAGATAACGACTACAACTCACGCTGTCGCCAAGGCTGCCGTGCCCGCAGAAAACGCAGTCTGGACTCCGCCCACCACACCCAGGTGGTCACGCTGGGACCACTCACGCTTAAAGGTCAGAGGGGTCACAGCTGTGTTTCATTACTGTGTTTAACAGCCCCTCGTTCACTTTAACCTCAGTCGAGTGGGTTTGATGATGATCTGAGTTACTGGTGTGGATTAAAATGATTCTGATTCTGTTCTTGTGTTTGTGATGTAGGCGAGGAGCTAAAGAACCAGGATGAGCAGTAATCAGTCATCAGTAATCAGATGTAATCAGACATCTAATGAATCAGTGAATTATCAGATTATGTTATAAGTGGTGATTAAAGCAGATTTAAAGACAAAACGTTTCTGTTTATTTCATTTACCTGAAAAATAAAATCATTTCCTAATAACAACTGTTCCAAAATGTAAGAGGTGAAGCTGCAAAACTCAGCGGTCCAGATCTGGAGCTCAAAACTCAAACGCTGCATCACACACAGCTTTCACAAAATCTGAATAATGCTGCATCTCAGACTGTTCCCTTTAAATCATGTCCACATATTTATGGTCCTCTATTCTTTATCAATCCTCAATTCTGTCTGCAATTATAAAACACGTGTGTGGATCCACTGTCCATTACACCAGCCCACCACTGCTAGGATCCGGGTCTGAATCTCAGCAGTGCTATCGGCCAGCCGGGTGTCTACACAGACATGATCTGCTATATCTTCGGGGAGAAGGGGGTGGGCATTGATTCATGAAATGCATTTATTTAAATATAGTCAGAAAAGTCGAATTTGTGCAAGTGCACTAAAATAATCACAGTAAAAGTTTTATTTTATTTTCATTTTTACTTACAAAAAATAAAAAGTATAAAAGTAAAAACAGCCAAAAATAAGCAAATCCATCAAGATTTAAGTGAATTCAAAGAAACTTCAATACGTGACTTGAATTATTAATCTAGATTAAATATTTACTATTTAAAACCACTGATTTTCTTTATTAATGCACAACAGAGCTCAACAATTCTCTTTATTTGAAGTGAAGGTGCAGAAAGTAAAATTGATTGATTTCTGCTGCATCAGTTTAACAATTAAAATAAATATTAAACAAAAACAGTTTAAAATAAAACAAACAGTGATGAACCCTTGCTGTGACTGATCTGATGAGATGTTATCAGATCTGTAGATCTCAGTACTCAGAACCTCCTGAGGAACCGAAGCTCCAACCTCCAGGTTCCACTGATTAGTTCCTGCTCAGCTCTGATTGGTTGGCTGTAAAAGTGTAAAAGGTCTGATATAAAATCCTCATATTTACTGAAACACAAAAAAATAATTCTATAAAAAAGAAGAAAAATCTGATCTGATTAAATTGTCACAAAAGCTTCAGACACAGCAGCGCTGCTGGAGTTTTTAAATACCGTGTCCACTCACTGTCCACTCTATTAGACACTCCTACCTAGTCGGTCCACCTTGTAGATGTAAAGTCAGAGACGATCGCTCATCTATTGCTGCTGTTTGAGTCGCTCATCTTCTAGACCTTCATCAGTGGTCACAGGACGCTGCCCACGGGGCGCTGTCGGCTGGATATTTATGGTTGGTGGACTATTCTCGGTCCAGCAGTGACGGTGAGGTGTTTAAAAACTCCAGCAGCGCTGCTGAGTCTGATCCACTCATACCAGCACAACACACACTAACACACCACCACCATGTCAGTGTCACTGCAGTGCTGAGAATGATCCACCACCTAAATAATACCTGCTCTGTGGGGGGTCCTGACCATTAAAGAACAGGTTGAAAGGGGGTAACAAAGCATGTAGAGAAACAGATGCACTACAGTCAGTAATTGTAGAACTACAAAGTGCTTCTATATGGTAAGTGGAGCTGATAACATGGACAGTGAGTGTAGAAACAAGGAGGTGGTCATAATGTTATGGCTGATCGGTGTATATAAATTATAATAACAATAAACAACTTAATACAATATTTAAGAATGTGAAAACGTCCTAATAAATAAAAGTGTTGTAATAAAAAGTCAAAATAAACGAGTAATAAAGAATAAACCAGAATCTTTAAAGCTGCATGTTGATGAAACGGTGAAAAAATCGACATGATTTATAATGTAGAGAAATTTGTACAGCAACAGATACACAATAATAATAATAATAATAATAATAATAATAATAATAATAACAATAATAATAATAATCAAATTTATTACCATTTAACACCAAGTTCAGCAGAAAATGTACAATCATTAATACTGCAGAGAGAGAAATAAAACTGAAGGTCTCGATTGATTTCAGCACCACAGACTTTTACACCAGGACGTCCGGTGGTACCGACACAGAGAACCTACTAAAGATCCAGAAGCGTGTGTGTTTGTGTAGAATTCTGTGTAGAACTGTTAGTCAGAATAAAACAAATAACAGAAATTTATTATACAGAGTTTAGAACTCAGACACGAGCAGCTGAAACAGAAACATGATGAAATAAACAGAATGAATAAATTATTAAGGTTCATCACTGAGATCTTAATGATCCATGATGTGAGTTTTTATTTAAATGTTTCCAGCAGCTGAGGGTGCAGATATCACACATCAGCACCATGTAGAGTAAGCAGGTGTTGTACTGAAACAGAATTCAGCAGAAGTGTTTTGCTGAATTCTGCACCCCTGCCATCAGAATCTGAATCATTTAAAGTTCAACACCGAGACCTGCTGAGATGAAACGTTCTACACAAACATCTAAACTGTACCAGCTCGACTGCTAACCAACTATAAACCAGGTTTAGAGGAACAGACGTGTTCACCTTTATATCTGGTTCCTTCACATCAACCATCTACAGTCAGGTAACAGTGATGATCAGAACAGATCTAATCATATAAATACTTTATATCCAGAGAAGATCTGGTTCTGAGTGCTGGAACTGAGAGGCACGTGGGGTGTCAGGGTGTGTGTGTGGGGGGTGTCAGGGTGTACGGGGGGGGGGGGGGGGGGGGGGGGGGGGGGGTGTCAGGGTGTGTGTGGGGGGGGGTGTACGGGGGTGTCAGGGTGTGTGTGTGAGGAGGGTGTACGGGGGTGTCAGGGTGTGTGTGGGGGGGGGGTGTACGGGGGTGTCAGGGTGTGTGTGTGGGGGGTGTACGGGGGTGTCAGGGTGTGTGTGTGGGGGGTGTACGGGGGTGTCAGGGTGTGTGTGAGGAGGGTGTACGGGGGTGTCAGGGTGTGTGTGTGGGGGGTGTACGGGGGTGTGTGTGGGGGGGGGTGTACGGGGGTGTCAGGGGGTGTGTGTGAGGAGGGTGTACGGGGGTGTCAGGGTGTGTGTGTGGGGGGTGTACGGGGGTGTCAGGGTGTGTGTGTGGGGGGGGTGTACGGGGGTGTCAGGGGGTGTGTGTGAGGAGGGTGTGCGGGGGTGTCAGGGTGTGTGTGTGGGGGGGGGGGGGGGGGTGTACGGGGGTGTCAGGGTGTGTGTGTGGGGGGGGTGTACGGGGGTGTCAGGGGGTGTGTGTGAGGAGGGTGTACGGGGGTGTCAGGGTGTGTGTGTGGAGGGTGTACGGGGGTGTCAGGGGGTGTGTGTGAGGAGGGTGTACGGGGGTGTCAGGGTGTGTGTGTGAGGAGGGTGTACGGGGGTGTCAGGGTGTGTGTGTGGGGGGGGTGTACGGGGGTGTCAGGGTGTGTGTGTGGAGGGTGTACGGGGGTGTCAGGGGGTGTGTGTGAGGAGGGTGTACGGGGGTGTCAGGGTGTGTGTGTGGAGGGTGTACGGGGGTGTCAGGGGGTGTGTGTGAGGAGGGTGTACGGGGGTGTCAGGGTGTGTGTGTGAGGAGGGTGTACGGGGGTGTCAGGGTGTGTGTGTGGAGGGTGTACGGGGGTGTCAGGGGGTGTGTGTGAGGAGGGTGTACGGGGGTGTCAGGGTGTGTGTGTGAGGAGGGTGTACGGGGGTGTCAGGGTGTGTGTGTGGAGGGTGTACGGGGGTGTCAGGGTGTGTGTGAGGAGGGTGTACGGGGGTGTCAGGGTGTGTGTGTGAGGAGGGTGTACGGGGGTGTCAGGGTGTGTGTGTGTGGGGGGGGGGTGTACGGGGGTGTCAGGGTGTGTGTGTGGGGGGGGTGTACGGGGGTGTCAGGGGGTGTGTGTGAGGAGGGTGTACGGGGGTGTCAGGGTGTGTGTGTGGGGGGGGTGTACGGGGGTGTCAGGGGGTGTGTGTGAGGAGGGTGTACGGGGGTGTCAGGGTGTGTGTGAGGAGGGTGTGCGGGGGTGTCAGGGGGTGTGTGTGTGGGGGGTGTACGGGGGTGTCAGGGTGTGTGTGTGGGGGGTGTACGGGGGTGTGTGTGGGGGGGGGTGTACGGGGGTGTCAGGGGGTGTGTGTGAGGAGGGTGTACGGGGGTGTCAGGGTGTGTGTGTGGGGGGTGTACGGGGGTGTCAGGGTGTGTGTGTGGGGGGGGTGTACGGGGGTGTCAGGGGGTGTGTGTGAGGAGGGTGTGCGGGGGTGTCAGGGTGTGTGTGTGGGGGGGGGGGGGGGGGGTGTACGGGGGTGTCAGGGTGTGTGTGTGGGGGGGGTGTACGGGGGTGTCAGGGGGTGTGTGTGAGGAGGGTGTACGGGGGTGTCAGGGTGTGTGTGTGGAGGGTGTACGGGGGTGTCAGGGGGTGTGTGTGAGGAGGGTGTACGGGGGTGTCAGGGTGTGTGTGTGAGGAGGGTGTACGGGGGTGTCAGGGTGTGTGTGTGGGGGGGGTGTACGGGGGTGTCAGGGTGTGTGTGTGGAGGGTGTACGGGGGTGTCAGGGGGTGTGTGTGAGGAGGGTGTACGGGGGTGTCAGGGTGTGTGTGTGGAGGGTGTACGGGGGTGTCAGGGGGTGTGTGTGAGGAGGGTGTACGGGGGTGTCAGGGTGTGTGTGTGAGGAGGGTGTACGGGGGTGTCAGGGTGTGTGTGTGGAGGGTGTACGGGGGTGTCAGGGGGTGTGTGTGAGGAGGGTGTACGGGGGTGTCAGGGTGTGTGTGTGAGGAGGGTGTACGGGGGTGTCAGGGTGTGTGTGTGGAGGGTGTACGGGGGTGTCAGGGTGTGTGTGAGGAGGGTGTACGGGGGTGTCAGGGTGTGTGTGTGAGGAGGGTGTACGGGGGTGTCAGGGTGTGTGTGTGTGGGGGGGGGGTGTACGGGGGTGTCAGGGTGTGTGTGTGGGGGGGGTGTACGGGGGTGTCAGGGGGTGTGTGTGAGGAGGGTGTACGGGGGTGTCAGGGTGTGTGTGTGGGGGGGGTGTACGGGGGTGTCAGGGGGTGTGTGTGAGGAGGGTGTACGGGGGTGTCAGGGTGTGTGTGAGGAGGGTGTGCGGGGGTGTCAGGGGGTGTGTGTGTGGGGGGTGTACGGGGGTGTCAGGGTGTGTGTGTGTGTGGGGGGTGTACGGGGGTGTCAGGGTGTGTGTGTGGGGGGGGGGGGGGGGGGGTGGAGCAGTGGTGATTTCTCTAAGACTGCAAGTGAAGTTCAGCTTCCCCTAAAATGTCAGAAATGAAATGGTGAGATATGTACAGGTGTGTGTAACATTTATTGACTACAAATGTGTTAGAACACGTTCATCTGGAAGACGAGTTTGTTCAGAATCAGCTACTGATCACCACCGACTCCAACTTCTCACACATTCCCGGAGCGTCGATGCATTTACCCGCAGAAGCCGAGCGTCTCTTCACTTCTATGGGGCTGCATGGAACGGGTTTCTTCATTGCTTCGAAACTCGCCGGTCATTGGATAAATGCCACGATTTTGTCCCGCCCCCGGACAGCTATTTTGAGATCTACACGTCACTTCATCACTGGGAGCTTCAGTCCCATCGCGGATTTTGCGAGTGAAGTCGAAAAATGAACTGCAACCCATTTCTTCGATAGGATCACAGGCCATTTCCTCGAAAAGGAACGGAGAGCAGAATTTAAGTATAAATAAATTGACAAATTTTATGATGTAAGCCGACAATGAGCTTCCCCTCTTTGAAAGACCAGCAGCCACCACTGGTGTGGAGGGTGTACGGGGGTGTCAGGGTGTGTGTGTGGGGGGTGTGGTGGTGTCGGGCTGTGTGTGTGGGGGGGGGAGGGGGGGGTGTCTGCTAGCTGCCTCGAATTAAAAAAAAGAGAAAATTCTACAAAATCAGCAGAAAAATAAAAGCGTTTCAGCTCCTCCAGATCAGCAGAAGAAACCGATCCTGATCCTGATCCTGATCCTGATCCTGATTCTCCGCTGCAGTAACGATGAGATCACTCCACACCCTCTCACTCCTAACATCTGATGGATTACTCAGCTCTCCTGAATCAGACTCCCTGGATCTGGAACATCCTTCTGTAAAGCCGAGTAAGAATCAGGAGGTGGCGAGGTCTGATCCCAGCAGGTTCTGGTTCCCGTTTCTGATTGTCTGATTCATCCTGCCGCTCCGTGTGGAACCCAGGTGGATCGTGGGATTGATTTCAGCCCTTTTTGTTTCCTAAAATAATCCAAGTTCCTAATAATCACGTTAGTGAGGAACACGTGAGTCTGATGGTGATTAGATCGCAGCTCAATATTCTAATATTAATTATTATAAACAAACGTCACACCTGAGAATCTAAAATTATTCAATCAGGTTTATAATCAAGGTCATAAAATACTTTATTAAGAGTGACTCTCACCCAGGGGCCCCAGCACTAGGGGCCCTTCGCCAACTCCCAGGGGCCTCAAGATAATAATAACAATAATAATAATAATAATAATAATAATATTAGTAATAAGAGATTGTGATTAAACTGCTGAAATGTTTAATATTCAGCTATCAAAAACTCTCACTCACACTCCCTCACACACTCCCTCACACACTCTCACTCCCTCACACACTCCCTCACACACTCTCACTCCCTCACACACTCCCTCACACACTCCCTCACACACTCCCTCACACACTCTCACTCCCTCACACACTCTCACTCCCTCACACACTCCCTCACACACTCTCACTCCCTCACACACTCTCACTCCCTCACACACTCCCTCACACACTCTCACTCCCTCACACACTCCCTCACACACTCACACTCCCTCACACACTCCCTCACACACTCTCACTCCCTCACACACTCTCACTCCCTCACACACTCCCTCACACACTCTCACTCCCTCACACACTCCCTCACACACTCCCTCACACACTCCCTCACACACTCTCACTCCCTCACACACTCTCACTCCCTCACACACTCCCTCACACACTCTCACTCCCTCACACACTCTCACTCCCTCACACACTCCCTCACACACTCTCACTCCCTCACACACTCCCTCACACACTCACACTCCCTCACACACTCCCTCACACACTCACACTCCCTCACACACTCACACTCCCTCACACACTCCCTCACACACTCTCACTCCCTCACACACTCCCTCACACACTCCCTCACACACTCACACTCCCTCACACACTCCCTCACACACTCTCACTCCCTCACACACTCCCTCACACACTCTCACTCCCTCACACACTCACACTCCCTCACACACTCTCACTCCCTCACACACTCTCACTCCCTCACACACTCCCTCACACACTCCCTCACACACTCTCACTCCCTCACACACTCTCACTCCCTCACACACTCCCTCACACACTCTCACTCCCTCACACACTCTCACTCCCTCACACACTCCCTCACACACTCCCTCACACACTCACACTCCCTCACACACTCCCTCACACACTCTCACTCCCTCACACACTCCCTCACACACTCCCTCACACACTCTCACTCCCTCACACACTCTCACTCCTCACACACTCCCTCACACACTCTCACTCCCTCACACACTCCCTCACACACTCACACTCCCTCACACACTCCCTCACACACTCACACTCCCTCACACACTCACACTCCCTCACACACTCCCTCACACACTCTCACTCCCTCACACACTCCCTCACACACTCCCTCACACACTCCCTCACACACTCTCACTCCTCACACACTCTCACTCCCTCACACACTCCCTCACACACTCTCACTCCCTCACACACTCTCACTCCCTCACACACTCCCTCACACACTCTCACTCCCTCACACACTCCCTCACACACTCACACTCCCTCACACACTCCCTCACACACTCACACTCCCTCACACACTCACACTCCCTCACACACTCCCTCACACACTCCCTCACACACTCTCACTCCCTCACACACTCCCTCACACACTCTCACTCCCTCACACACTCCCTCACACACTCCCTCACACACTCTCACTCCCTCACACACTCTCACTCCCACTCTCACTCCCTCACACACTCCCTCACACACTCCCTCACACACTCCCTCACACACTCTCACTCCCTCACACACTCCCTCACACACTCCCTCACACACTCCCTCACACACTCTCACTCCCTCACACAATCCCTCACACACTCTCACTCCCTCACACACTCCCTCACACACTCTCACTCCCTCACACACTCTCACTCCCTCACACACTCACACTCCCTCACACACTCCCTCACACACTCTCACTCCCTCACACACTCACACTCCCTCACACACTCACACTCCCTCACACACTCACACTCCCTCACACACTCCCTCACACACTCACACTCCCTCACACACTCCCTCACACACTCCCTCACACACTCCCTCACACACTCTCACTCCCTCACACACTCCCTCACACACTCTCACTCCCTCACACACCCTCACACACTCCCTCACACACTCCCTCACACACTCTCACTCCCTCACACACTCCCTCACACACTCTCACTCCCTCACACACTCTCACTCCCTCACACACTCCCTCACACACTCCCTCACACACTCCCTCACACACTCCCTCACACACTCCCTCACACACTCCCTCACACACTCCCTCACACACTCCCTCACACACTCTCACTCCCTCACACACTCCCTCACACACTCTCACTCCCTCACACACTCCCTCACACACTCACACTCCCTCACACACTCACACTCCCTCACACACTCCCTCACACACTCCCTCACACACTCTCACTCCCTCACACACTCCCTCACACACTCTCACTCCCTCACACACTCTCACTCCCTCACACACTCACTCACACACTCTCACTCCATCACACACTCACTCACACACTCTCACTCCCTTACACACTCCCTCACACACTCTCACTCCCTCACACACTCCCTCACACACTCTCACTCCCTCACACACTCACTCACACACTCTCACTCCCTCACACACTCTCACTCCCTCACACACTCCCTCACACACTCTCACTCCCTCACACACTCCCTCACACACTCTCACTCCCTCACACACTCCCTCACACACTCCCTCACACACTCTCACTCCCTCACACACTCCCTCACACACTCCCTCACACACTCTCACTCCCTCACACACTCCCTCACACACTCTCACTCCCTCACACACTCCCTCACACACTCCCTCACACACTCCCTCACACACTCTCACTCCCTCACACACTCCCACACACTCCCTCACACACTCTCTCTCCCTCACACTTCCTCACTCTCACACACTCCCTCACACACTCTCACTCCATCACACACTTCCTCACACACTCACACACACCCTCACACACACCCTCACACTCTCCCTCACACTCACTCCCTCACACTCACACACTCACACACACTCACCCTCACACTCACTCCCTCACACTCACTCACACACTCACTCACACACTCACTCACTCCCTCACTCACACTTCCTCACACACTCCCTCACACACTTCCTCACACACTCACTCACTCACACACTCACTCACACTCACACACTCCCTCACTCACACACTCACACTCCCTCACTCACACACTCACACTCCCTCACACACTCCCTCACACACTCTCACTCCCTCACACACTCCCTCACTCACACACTCACACTCCCTCACACACTCCCTCACACTCTCACTCCCTCACACACTCCCTCACACACTCACTCCCTCACACACTCCCTCACACACTCCCTCACACACTCTCACTCCCTCACACACTCCCTCACACACTCTCACTCCCTCACACACTCCCTCACACACTCCCTCACACACTCTCACTCCCTCACACACTCCCTCACACACTCACACTCCCTCACACACTCCCTCACACACTCTCACTCCCTCACACACTCCCTCACACATTCTCACTCCCTCACACACTCCCTCACACACTCTCACTCCCTCACACACTCACTCACACACTCTCACTCCATCACACACTCACTCACACACTCTCACTCCCTCACACACTCCCTCACACACTCTCACTCCCTCACACACTCACTCACACACTCTCACTCCCTCACACACTCTCACTCCCTCACACACTCTCACTCCCTCACACACTCCCTCACACACTCTCACTCCCTCACACACTCCCTCACACACTCCCTCACACACTCTCACTCCCTCACACACTCCCTCACACACTCCCTCACACACTCTCACTCCCTCACACACTCCCTCACACACTCTCACTCCCTCACACACTCCCTCACACACTCTCACTCCCTCACACACTCCCTCACACACTCCCTCACACACTCTCACTCCCTCACACACTCCCTCACACACTCCCTCACACACTCTCTCTCCCTCACACTTCCTCACTCTCACACACTCCCTCACACACTCTCACTCCATCACACACTTCCTCACACACTCACACACACCCTCACACACACCCTCACACTCTCCCTCACACTCACTCCCTCACACTCACACACTCACACACACTCACCCTCACACTCACTCCCTCACACTCACTCACACACTCACTCACACACTCACTCACTCCCTCACTCACACTTCCTCACACACTCCCTCACACACTCACTCACTCACACACTCACTCACACTCACACACTCCCTCACTCACACACTCACACTCACTCACACTCACACTCCCTCACACACTTCCTCACACTCACACTCCCTCACTCACTCACACTCCCTCACACACTCCCTCACACACTCTCACTCCCTCACTCACACACTCACACTCCCTCACACACTCCCTCACTCACACACTCTCACACACTCACTCACACACTCACTCACACACTCACTCACACTCACACACTCCCTCACTCACTCACACTCCCTCACACACTTACTCACACACTCCCTCACACACTCCCTCACACACTCACACTCCCTCACACACTCACACTCCCTCACACACTCTCACTCCCTCACACACTCCCTCACACACTCTCACTCCCTCACACACTCTCACTCCCTCACACACTCCCTCACACACTCACACTCCCTCACACACTCTCACTCCCTCACACACTCCCTCACACACTCTCACTCCCTCACACACTCCCTCACACACTCTCACTCCCTCACACACTCCCTCACACACTCACACTCCCTCACACACTCACACTCCCTCACACACTCCCTCACACACTCCCTCACACACTCTCACTCCCTCACACACTCCCTCACACACTCCCTCACACACTCACACTCCCTCACACACTCTCACTCCCTCACACACTCCCTCACACACTCCCTCACACACTCACACTCCCTCACACACTCTCACTCCCTCACACACTCCCTCACACACTCTCACTCCCTCACACACTCCCTCACACACTCCCTCACACACTCACACACTCACACTCCCTCACACACTTACTCACACACTCCCTCACACACTCCCTCACACACTCACACTCCCTCACACACTCACACACTCCCTCACTCACACACTCACACTCCCTCACACACTCACTCACACACTCACTCACACACTCACTCACACTCACACACTCCCTCACTCACACACTCACACTCACTCACACACTCACACTCCCTCACACACTCCCTCACACACTCACACACTCCCTCACTCACACACTCACACTCCCTCACACACTCACACACTCCCTCACTCACACACTCACACTCCCTCACACACTCACTCACACACTCACTCACACACTCACTCACACACTCACTCACACTCACACACTCCCTCACTCACACACTCACTCACACACTCACACTCCCTCACACACTTCCTCACACACTCACACACTCACTCACACTCACACTCCCTCACTCACACACTCCCTCACGTTTATTCGCCTCCTGCTGGCTGGTTGAGGGATCAGTAGAAGTGGTGGAGGAGTACAGTGAGTGTAGTGTGCTCATCCAAGAATCCACCACTGACCTGCAGCCGTCCCCAACCAGCCAGGATATCAGGCCACAAATACAAAGGGAAACTGAGTATATCTAAATAAACAACAAACGTACAGGAGAGTGTGTGTGTGTGTGTGTGGGGGGGGGGTGTTGGGGGGTTATTAGAACCACTGATGTACGTTTACTAAAATAAAAGCATTAAAATAACAACATTCTGTTACACATGAAGTCATTATGAGAACATTTAGCAGGAACATCACATCACCAAAAATATGTGGACACCCTCAGGAACACGTCATGCTTCATCTGCCCTCACTCCTCTGTGAAGCTTTTACTAACGTTCAGAATGTAACTGCAGGGATTTATACAGCATTACATTCACTGCAGTTATCAGATTGTGACTAAATACAATAAAAGCAATACAGGGTTGGGGGCCTTGCTCAGGGGCCCAACACTGGCAAACTGGTGATGGTGGGGCTTGAACCAACAACCTCTGGATTGCTAGTCCAGTACCTTATCCATTAGGCTACTGTTGGATGATCACTATAAAGCCGGACTCACAGTCAGTGTTCCCATTCGTGCTGTGCAGCACAGTCAGGTTCTAACATTACATCTCTCACAGTGTGCACTCAGGAGTCTAATGGTGGTGTGCTTTACCCCTCACAGGGATCTTAAGCTTCTAATAAACAGCTTTGGTGCTCACATTGCTTCCAGCTGCAGTCTGGAACTTAGTAGTGAGTGCTGTTTCATTCATTTGTGGTGACACACTCGGCATTTGATTTTGTGAGTGTTTAGCAGCTCCTCTGATGTCCGTGTTTGGCTGTAGATGTGGAATCACTGTATCACTGATGGAACGCTCCCATTAGATTTAAAAGAGGATCAAATAATGAAAACCTAAATAGCACTAGCTGGTGTGTCTACATACTTTTGGTCGTGTATTTAACTATGGCACAGTTTCACATTAAAACAGACGCTGTACTACCCCCCCCCCCCCCATCCCCCCATCCGACTGGTAAATACCACAACATCCTAGAGACGATGCCAGTCGGTTCCGTCTCATTTTACACATACATTTAAAAACTCAGGATGCCCGGGAGCTGAATGCCCGTCAGTTCTGTGCCCGGTTACTGTTTGTGCTGCCCGCGGGCGAAGTGGCAGGCGAAATCGTACTTGTTCCTGCAGCGGTGGCCGCAGATGTTGCACTGGAAGGGATTTTCATAGCCATGGCAACCCATGTGGATGGTATAGAGCACGTTATCAGGAAAGTAGATGTGGCAGTGCGGGCAGTGCTGCAGCAGCTGAGGTTCGTGCGCCGGGTTCGGCGTCCCCGGCTGGCTGTTCGTGCCGCTGTTGGTGGGCGTGCTGGTCCTGTCGCTGCAGTGGCCGCCGTGAGCCGCGTCCCTGATCTCGGGCGTGGGCGTCAGCGTGGAGACGGGACAGGAGACGCTGGTGGAGATGGGCGCCGGAGGTTGGATCAGAAAGACGGGCTTCTCCTCGGGCAGAGAGTCGGCGCTGGGTGAAGCTGGCGCCTCTGAGGGGAGGCTGGAGAGCTGCCCGGCTAGAGCGGAGAGCTGGTTCAGCGGGTTGTGTTCCAAATCGTTCTCACAGTCCTTCTGTGACAGGACGTACTGAGTGTCCAGCTCGTTCCTCTCAGGACTCGCCGGGAGGTTTTTCGCCGCCTCTTTTTTGCGGCCGTATAAAAAGGCTCCTCCCCTTTTGGCCAGCGCCCCGATGGGTCTGCAGTGGGACAGGGGGGCGGAGCGGCTGCCCTTCATGGGGAGGATTTTGTGGCGGCGCCGGCGGTGGTGAGAGAGGTTACTGCGGTCGCTACAGCGGAACGAACACAGGTCACACTTGTAGGGTTTCTCTCCGGTGTGAGAGCGCATGTGAGCCTCCAGGTGGCGCTCGTACGCTGAAGCGAAAGGGCACAGGTGGCATCGATGGGGCTTCTCACCTGAGAGAGACCAGACTGGTTAGCTTTGTTAGCTCTGATTAGTGCTGCACAATAATTCAATATCGATATATATCGCGATAGAAAATGGTTCAATAACGGTGATATGATTTTTAAACAAATTCGATGGATATACATGACGTCAGAGCGTGATGACGTACGCCACAGGCAGGAAGCCAGCGCTCTGATTACACCACGCTACCTACAACACGGTGGATATCAGCGGCAAAATGAGTTCAACAGCTGTGAGTGAACGAGCATCCACAGTCAGGGGCGGAGCCAGGGGGTGGCCAGTGGTGGCCAAGGCCACCATAAATGAATCTTCGGCCGCCCCCCCACCACCGCTTTGCCGGTGTTACTTTTTTGCGGAAGCATTTTTGCACACAGGTGTTCCCACAGGAATTCAACAGCGCACCTCAAGCAAGTAGTTCTCCACCAAAACAGTGCAGTAATACACTCACAGAAACGTCAAGCACCAACACTATTACAGAAGAAGTACTACTACTGAGTACTAATACTACTGAGTACTAATACTACTGAGTACTACTACTACTGAGTACTAATACTACTGAGTACTAATACTACTGAGTACTACTACTACTGAGTACTAATACTACTGAGTACTAATACTACTGAGTACTACTACTACTGAGTACTAATAATACTGAGTACTACTACTACTGAGTACTACTACTACTGAGTACTAATAATACTGAGTACTACTACTACTGAGTACTACTACTACTGAGTACTACTACTACTGAGTACTAATACTACTGAGTACTACTACTACTGAGTACTAATACTACTGAGTACTACTACTACTGAGTACTACTACTACTGAGTACTAATACTACTGAGTACTAATACTACTGAGTACTACTACTACTGAGTACTACTACTACTGAGTACTACTACTACTGAGTACTAATACTACGTACTACTACTACTGAGTACTACTACTACTGAGTACTACTACTACTGAGTACTACTACTACTGAGTACTACTACTACTACTGAGTACTACTACTACTGAGTACTACTACTACTGAGTGCTAATACTACTGAGTACTACTACTACTGAGTACTACTACTACTGAGTACTACTACTACTGAGTGCTAATACTACTGAGTACTACTACTACTGAGTGCTAATACTACTGAGTACTAATACTACTGAGTACTACTACTACTGAGTACTACTACTACTGAGTACTACTACTACTGAGTGCTAATACTACTGAGTACTACTACTACTGAGTGCTAATACTACTGAGTGCTAATACTACTGAGTACTACTACTACTGAGTACTACTACTACTGAGTACTACTACTACTGAGTGCTAATACTACTGAGTACTACTACTACTGAGTGCTAATACTACTGAGTACTAATACTACTGAGTGCTAATACTACTGAGTACTACTACTACTGAGTACTAATACTACTTACTACTACTTAGTAGTTGTGGCGCGCTACGAGTAAAGGCACTAACGGGCTCTGCACGTTCCAGTGTTGCCAGATTGGGCGGTTTTCCTCTAAATTGGGCATTTTTGTTTAAAAAAAAAAAAAAATTTAATAGCATTTAAATAACACTTCTATTCAAAAGAAAATATTCAGTTTTAAGAAGCTCCAGCATTGTGGAAGGATATTAAAAGTAAAGTGAATTTTCAATGCTGATTTGGCTTAATAGTGTTGGTCAGTCTGTATTATATTGTTGAAAGAAAATTAAAATGTGTTTTCCATGCGTTCACGCTAGCATGTTCTGGGGTTCAAATGAGTCTCATCAGTACACACAAGTTTGCAGCCAAATGATCAAGTATTGCAAAGGAATATCTTTGAAATTCTTCCTCATAATGTTAAGGTTATAGGCTATATTTTAGTTTTTTACTTGTTAGGGAAAATAAGAAAAAATAAAAAGCTTATTATGCTGGGCTTGATGTAATTCTACATGGTACTCACTGCCTGTATAGGTAAACGAGTGAGTGACCAAAACATTACTAGATCCACAGCAACCTGCCACATACAAACAATAAGGTATCAGACAGTTTCTGTGCCGCCCCTGTGTGAGCAGTGGTCTCAGTCTGGCCACCCATATAGAAATTGTCTGGCTCCGCCACTGTCCACAGTTAAAAAAGAAGCAGATGAAATAGCTGATAAGAGATGAAGGACTGTTTCAGGGGTTTATTCAGCCTGTATTTCTTGCCAGAAACCTCTAGGAGTCATCAACCCTCAAACAAGACCATTGCAACAGAAACATGTTTTAATTGTTGCTCTTTTTTCTGTATTTTCAAGCACAACACCTGCTGTAGCAAATTCTGAGCAACTCTAAGCACTTTTTATATTCTTTATCCTGATTGAGCACTTTTGTTTGAAAATGTTTACATACAAATAAAATAATCAGCCCATGTTGTGGAATAAAGTTGGTTAAGACATATGTTAATATATTATATTATATATTGTCAAAGCTTATGTTTATTTGAGAATGATGTCATGTTTTTGTTTGTATACAAATGCTGAATACAAATAAAAGGTGAAAGCTAATTTATTTGTACCATTATTATTATTATTATTATTATTATTATTATTATTATTTCTAAAATATTATGTAGTTTTAAAGGGTGAGATTTCAGATTTTTTCAGAGGTTTGCAGGTACCACCATCCAATTTTGGTGTTCTTGGCAGTTTTTCTGACATTTGTATTATTCATATCGATATCGGAATTATATCGTATCGACCGAAATTAGGAGTTATATCATGATATAAATTTTAGCCATATTGTCCAGCCCTAGCTCTGATGTTAGCGCGGTGCTATAAACAGACTGAATTGTGGGTAACGTACCGGTGTGGATGCGGATGTGCTCGATGAGACGTGCCGTTCCTCTGGTGGCGTAGTTACAGTAACGGCACTTCAGCTTCCCATCGTACGTCCTCTCGAACCCGTCCACCAGCATGCTGGAGCCGTCCTCCAGGGACATGTCCACGCCCGGGTGGTCCAGACCATTCTGTCCTAAATCTACAAACACAACAACATCATTACTAACATCAGGCTGGGAGTTCTGCTCTCTCTCTCTGGTGTGGAGGTAAGTGCATGATCTGCAGGATCAGTTCTGTGATGGATCAGTTCTGAGGTGGATCAGTTCTGAGATGGTTCCTCTCACCTCCTGGATCTTCTGAGTCCTTCACGCCGCTCACCGAGCCGGAGATCATGTTCACATGCTGGGTCTGCTGGCTCAGATACTCCTGAAAATCCTTCACGAAATCCAGCGTCTCGGCCTTCTCCTCACCCATCGAGAAGATCAGGAAGTGCTGCACCCACGACCTGCAAACCCACACCGTAACCAACACTCTTACAAACACCGTAACCAACACTCTTACAAACACCGTAACCAACACTCTTACAAACACCGTTACTCACATAAACTATCACAAACACCGTAACCAACACTGTTACTCACTTAAACTATTACCAACACCGTAACCAACACTGTTACAAACACCGTAACCAACAATGTTACAAACACCGTTACTCACATAAACTATCACCAACACCATTACCAACACTGTTACTCACTTAAACTATTACCAACACCGTAACCAACACTGTTACAAACACCGTAACCAACAATGTTACAAACACCGTTACTCACATAAACTATCACCAACGCCGTAACCAACACTGTTACAAACACCGTAACCAACAATGTTACAAACACCGTTACTCACATAAACTATCACCAACACCATAACCAACACTGTTAAACACCGTAACCAACACTGCTACAAACACCATAACCAACACTGTTACAAACACCATAACCAACACTGTTACAAACACAATAACCAACACTGTTACAAACACCGTAACCAACAATGTTACAAACACCGTTACTCACATAAACTATCACAAACACCGTAACCAACTGTTACAAACACCGTTACTCACATAAACTATCACCAACACCATTACCAACACTGTTACTCACTTAAACTATTACCAACACCGTAACCAACACTGTTACAAACACCGTAACCAACAATGTTACAAACACCGTTACTCACATAAACTATCACCAACGCCGTAACCAACACTGTTACAAACACCGTAACCAACAATGTTACAAACACCGTTACTCACATAAACTATCACCAACACCATAACCAACACTGTTAAACACCGTAACCAACACTGCTACAAACACCATAACCAACACTGTTACAAACACCATAACCAACACTGTTACAAACACAATAACCAACACTGTTACAAACACCATAACCAACACTGTTACAAACACAATAACCAACACTGTTACAAACACCGTAACCAACAATGTTACAAACACCGTTACTCACATAAACTATCACCAACACCATAACCAACACTGTTAAACACCATAACCAACACTGCTACAAACACCATAACCAACACTGTTACAAACACAATAACCAACACTGTTACTCAAATAAACTATTACCAACACCATAACCAACACTGTTACAAACACTGTTACTCACATAACTATCACCAACACCATAACCAACACTGTTACAAACACCATAACCAACACTGTTACAAACACAATAACCAACACTGTTACTCAAATAAACTATTACCAACACCATAACCAACACTGTTACAAACACTGTTACTCACATAACTATCACCAACACCATAACCAACACTGTTACAAACACCATAACCAACACTGTTACAAACACAATAACCAACACTGTTACTCAAATAAACTATTACCAACACCATAACCAACACTGTTACAAACACCGTTACTCACATAAACTATCACCAACACCATTACCAACACTGTTACTCACTTAAACTATTACCAACACCGTAACCAACACTGTTACAAACACCGTAACCAACAATGTTACAAACACCGTTACTCACATAAACTATCACCAACGCCGTAACCAACACTGTTACAAACACCGTAACCAACAATGTTACAAACACCGTTACTCACATAAACTATCACCAACACCATAACCAACACTGTTAAACACTGTAACCAACACTGCTACAAACACCATAACCAACACTGTTACAAACACCATAACCAACACTGTTACAAACACAATAACCAACACTGTTACAAACACCGTAACCAACACTGTTACAAACACCGTTACTCACATAAACTATCACCAACACCATAACCAACACTGTTAAACACCATAACCAACACTGCTACAAACACCATAACCAACACTGTTACAAACACAATAACCAACACTGTTACTCAAATAAACTATTACCAACACCATAACCAACACTGTTACAAACACTGTTACTCACATAACTATCACCAACACCATAACCAACACTGTTACAAACACCATAACCAACACTGTTACAAACACAATAACCAACACTGTTACTCAAATAAACTATTACCAACACCATAACCAACACTGTTACAAACACTGTTACTCACATAACTATCACCAACACCATAACCAACACTGTTACAAACACCATAACCAACACTGTTACAAACACCATAACCAACACTGTTACAAACACCGTAACCAACAATGTTACAAACACCATCTCACATACACTATCGCCAACACCATAACCAACACTCTTACAAACACCATAACCAACACTGTTACAAACACCGTAACCAACACTGTTACAAACATTGTTACTCACATAAAATATCACCAACACTGTTACAAACACCATAACCAACACCGTTACAAACACCGTAACCAACACTGTTACAAACACTGTTTATAACATAAACTCTCACCAGCACTGATACTGACACCACAACCAACACCGTAACCAACATGTTACTCTTAGAACAATACCATAACCAACACCGCTACCAATGCCAACAATTACAAACAACCCCGACATTAACACCACCATCATCGGTATTACCAACATTAACCATTAGAAACACCAACTACACACACTATTAATAACAACCAACACCAACCATTACAAATTCCAACACTAAAACACCAACAATAGAAAACCCCATCACCAACACCAACTGTTAACATCACCACAGCTGATAGCGATCATAACACCATCACCAACACCAACACCATCACCAACACCATCACCAACTGTTAACATCACCACAGCTGATACCAATCATAACACCCTTACCAACACCATCACCATCACAACACCATCACCAACACCATCACAACACCATCACCAACACCATCACCAACACCATCACCATCACCAACACTACTATCAACAACAGCACTGCCAACACAATCCATTACAAATGATTGAATATATATAACTATATATATATATATACAGGGGTTGGACAAAATAACTGAAACACCTGTCATTTTAGTGTGGGAGGTTTCATGGCTAAATTGGACCAGTCTGGTGGCCAATCTTCATTAATTGCACATTGCACCAGTAAGATCAGAGTGTGAAGGTTCAATTAGCAGGGTAAGAGCACAGTTTTGCTCAAAATATTGCAATGCACACAACATTATGGGTGACATACCAGAGTTCAAAAGAGGACAAATTGTTGGTGCACGTCTTGCTGGCGCATCTGTGACCAAGACAGCAAGTCTTTGTGATGTATCAAGAGCCACGGTATCCAGGGTAATGTCAGCATACCACCAAGAAGGACAAACCACATCCAACAGGATTAACTGTGGACGCAAGAGGAAGCTGTCTGAAAGGGATGTTCGGGTGCTAACCCGGATTGTATCCAAAAAACATAAAACCACGGCTGCCCAAATCACGGCAGAATTAAATGTGCACCTCGACTCTCCTGTTTCCACCAGAACTGTCCGTCGGGAGCTCCACAGGGTCGATATACACGGCCGGGCTGCTATAGCCAAACCTTCGGTCACTCGTGCCGATGCCAAACGTCGGTTTCAATGGTGCAAGGAGCACAAATCTTGGGCTGTGGACAATGTGAAACATGTATTGTTCTCTGATGAGTCCACCTTTACTGTTTTCCCCACATCCGGGAGAGTTACGGTGTGGAGAAGCCCCAAAGAAGCGTAGCACCCAGACTGTTGCATGCCCAGAGTGAAGCATGGGGGTGGATCAGTGATGGTTTGGGCTGCCATATCATGGCATTCCCTTGGCCCGATACTTGTGCTAGATGGGCGCGTCACTGCCGAGGACTACCGAACCATTCTGGAGGACCATGTGCATCCAATGGCGGTGCCGTGTATCAGGATGACAATGCACCAATACACACAGCAAGACTGGTGAAAGATTGGTTTGATGAACATGAAAGTGAAGTTGAACATCTCCCATGGCCTGCACAGTCACCAGATCTAAATATTATTGAGCCACTTTGGGGTGTTTTGGAGAAGCGAGTCAGGAAATGTTTTCCTCCACCAGCATCACGTAGTGACCTGGCCACTATCCTGCAAGAAGAATGGCTTAAAATCCCTCTGACCACTGTGCAGGACTTGTATATGTCATTTCCAAGACGAATTGACGCTGTATTGGCCGCAAAAGGAGGCCCTACACCATACTAATAAATTATTGTGGTCTAAAACCAGGTGTTTCAGTTATTTTGTCCAACCCCTGTGTATATATATATATATAAATATTTAATGTCAGGCACTGATGTTGGACAAGACAGCCTGGCTTACAGTTGATCTTCCAATTCATCCCACATGTGTTTAGTGAGGTTAGTCAGGGCTCAGTGCAGGTCACTGCTGTTTCTCTACACCAAACCAGTCAAACCATCATCTTATAAACCTCAGTGCACAGAGGCCTTCCCCAAACTCTTGCTACAGGAGACAGTATATGATGTATTGTGTGTACTGTGATTATTCTGGATTTATGATCCCGTGACTGAAACAGAATCGCTATCGTCGTTACAGCACCGTAAACAGGTGGGTTGCTATGATGCTGTTATTTCTTACACCCTTATTCCGACAACTCCCGCCTTTCCTACAATACCATTGGTTGGACGTTCATCCTCAGCACCAGTCTGTCATTAGACCGCGTAGCTATTGATTCAGTGACCTGCTCGCCAGTAACAACCAGCCAATCAGAGCTTGGTGGGCGGGATTAGTCGGAAAACGAGTGGGTTAATAAACAAGACGCTACATACCACGTAAGCTAGCTAGTTAGTAACTTATTTCTCGAGTAAGTGATGTTTAACTTTACCTTTTTTCTCTCACAGCGTCACCGTTTAAACAGCAGCAATAAAATCACCATCCACACTCAGTCACTGATTAATGATCCTGAGTTATATCAGTAAAGTTCCTTCCATCTGCGGCTAATGCTAACGATCGCTTTATTAGCCGCTGTGTCGATCTGTAACAGTGCGGTTACAAAATATTCAGCTTTATAATGACATATATAATCAAATTACTATAATAAATAATAAATAAAAATAACCAAAAAAATATTAAAAGATCAACACCGCCAGCATTAAGCTAACCCGAGCTCTGCTAAACCACATAAGAGAGTCTGGCTGAAGTAGCATCAGTGATCGCCGCCAGGGGGCGCCTTCACACAAAGACAGGAAATCACGTGACCTTCGAAATCAACATGAGTAGTAAAGCTTCAATTAATTAATCAATCAATCATTTTTATTAGTTTAACTTTATCTATGTAACTGTGAGCAGTGGTAGCTCAAGGTTTTGGGTTTTCAGTTGGAAGATTGAAGGGTAAAATCCCCTCAAACAGCCATTGTTGGGCCCCTAAGCATGGCCCCTAACCCTCTTTTATCCTGCATTCTGACCCCAACTCACAGCTAAGCTGGGAAATATAAAAACTGTTATTGTGAGATTGTATCTGTAGGTGTGTTTGTATGTGCAGGTGTATGTACTGTATGTACATGTGTGTGTGTGTGTGTGTGTAGATGTTTGTATGTGCAGGTGTATGTACTGTATGTACATGTGTGTGTGTGTGTGTGTGTGTAGATGTTTGTATGTGCAGGTGTATGTACTGTATGTACATGTGTGTGTGTGTGTGTGTGTGTGTGTGTGTGTGTGTGTGTGTGTGTAGATGTATGTATGTGTATGTACTGTATGTACATGTGTGTGTGTGTGTGTGTGTGTGTAGATGTTTGTATGTGCAGGTGTATGTACTGTATGTACAGGTGTGTGTGTGTGTGTGTAGATGTTTGTATGTGCAGGTGTATGTACTGTATGTACATGTGTGTGTGTGTGTGTGTAGATGTTTGTATGTGCAGGTGTATGTACTGTATGTACATGTGTGTGTGTGTGTGTGTGTGTAGATGTTTGTATGTGCAGGTGTATGTACTGTATGTACATGTGTGTGTGTGTGTGTGTGTGTGTGTAGATGTATGTATGTGTGTGTATGTACTGTATGTACATGTGTGTGTGTGTAGATGTATGTATGTGTATGTACTGTATGTACATGTGTGTGTGTGTGTGTGTGTAGATGTTTGTATGTGCAGGTGTATGTACTGTATGTACATGTGTGTGTGTGTGTGTGTGTAGATGTTTGTATGTGCATGTGTATGTACTGTATGTACATGTGTGTGTGTGTGTGTGTAGATGTTTGTATGTGCAGGTGTATGTACTGTATGTACATGTGTGTGTGTGTGTGTGTGTGTGTGTAGATGTATGTATGTGTGTGTATGTACTGTATGTACATGTGTGTGTGTGTGTAGATGTATGTATGTGTATGTACTGTATGTACATGTGTGTGTGTGTGTGTGTGTGTGTGTAGATGTTTGTATGTGCAGGTGTATGTACTGTATGTACATGTGTGTGTGTGTGTAGATGTATGTATGTGTGTGTATGTACTGTATGTACATGTGTGTGTGTGTGTGTGTGTAGATGTATGTATGTGTGTGTATGTACTGTATGTACATGTGTGTGTGTGTGTGTGTAGATGTATGTATGTGTGTGTATGTACTGTATGTACATGTGTGTGTGTGTGTGTGTGTGTGTAGATGTATGTATGTGTGTGTATGTACTGTATGTACATGTGTGTGTGTGTGTGTGTGTGTGTGTGTGTAGATGTATGTATGTGTGTGTATGTACTGTATGTACATGTGTGTGTGTGTGTGTGTGTAGATGTATGTATGTGTGTGTATGTACTGTATGTACATGTGTGTGTGTGTGTGTGTGTGTGTAGATGTATGTATGTGTGTGTATGTACTGTATGTACATGTGTGTGTGTGTGTGTGTGTAGATGTATGTATGTGTGTGTATGTACTGTATGTACATGTGTGTGTGTGTAGATGTATGTATGTGTGTGTATGTACTGTATGTACATGTGTGTGTGTGTAGATGTATGTATGTGTGTGTATGTACTGTATGTACATGTGTGTGTGTGTGTGTGTGTAGATGTATGTATGTGTGTGTATGTACTGTATGTACATGTGTGTGTGTGTGTGTGTAGATGTATGTATGTGTGTGTATGTACTGTATGTACATGTGTGTGTGTGTGTGTGTAGATGTTTGTATGTGCAGGTGTATGTACTGTATGTACATGTGTGTGTGTGTGTAGATGTATGTATGTGTGTGTATGTACTGTATGTACATGTGTGTGTGTGTGTGTAGATGTTTGTATGTGCAGGTGTATGTACTGTATGTACATGTGTGTGTGTGTGTGTGTGTGTAGATGTATGTATGTGTGTGTATGTACTGTATGTACATGTGTGTGTGTGTGTGTGTAGATGTATGTATGTGTGTGTATGTACTGTATGTACATGTGTGTGTGTGTGTGTGTAGATGTATGTATGTGTGTGTATGTACTGTATGTACATGTGTGTGTGTGTGTGTGTAGATGTATGTATGTGTGTGTATGTACTGTATGTACATGTGTGTGTGTGTGTGTGTAGATGTATGTATGTGTGTGTATGTACTGTATGTACATGTGTGTGTGTGTGTGTGTAGATGTATGTATGTGTGTGTATGTACTGTATGTACATGTGTGTGTGTGTAGATGTATGTATGTGTGTGTATGTACTGTATGTACATGTGTGTGTGTGTGTAGATGTATGTATGTGTGTGTATGTACTGTATGTACATGTGTGTGTGTGTGTGTGTAGATGTATGTATGTGTGTGTATGTACTGTATGTACATGTGTGTGTGTGTGTGTGTAGATGTATGTATGTGTGTGTATGTACTGTATGTACATGTGTGTGTGTGTGTGTAGATGTATGTATGTGTGTGTATGTACTGTATGTACATGTGTGTGTGTGTAGATGTATGTATGTGTGTGTATGTACTGTATGTACATGTGTGTGTGTGTGTAGATGTATGTATGTGTGTGTATGTACTGTATGTACATGTGTGTGTGTGTGTGTGTAGATGTATGTATGTGTGTGTATGTACTGTATGTACATGTGTGTGTGTGTAGATGTATGTATGTGTGTGTATGTACTGTATGTACATGTGTGTGTGTGTGTGTGTGTAGATGTATGTATGTGTGTGTATGTACTGTATGTACATGTGTGTGTGTGTAGATGTATGTATGTGTGTGTATGTACTGTATGTACATGTGTGTGTGTGTGTGTGTAGATGTATGTATGTGTGTGTATGTACTGTATGTACATGTGTGTGTGTGTGTGTAGATGTATGTATGTGTGTGTATGTACTGTATGTACATGTGTGTGTGTGTGTGTAGATGTATGTATGTGTGTGTATGTACATGTGTGTGTGTGTGTGTGTGTGTGTAGATGTATGTATGTGTGTGTATGTACTGTATGTACATGTGTGTGTGTGTGTGTGTAGATGTATGTATGTGTGTGTACTGTATGTACATGTGTGTGTGTGTGTAGATGTTTGTATGTGCAGGTGTATGTACTGTATGTACATGTGTGTGTGTGTGTGTGTGTGTGTGTAGATGTATGTATGTGTGTGTATGTACTGTATGTACATGTGTGTGTGTGTGTGTGTGTGTAGATGTATGTATGTGTATGTACTGTATGTACATGTGTGTGTGTGTGTGTGTAGATGTATGTATGTGTATGTACATGTGTGTGTGTGTGTGTGTGTGTGTGTGTAGATGTTTGTATGTGCAGGTGTATGTACTGTATGTACATGTGTGTGTGTGTGTGTGTGTGTGTGTGTGTGTGTGTGTGTGTGTGTGTAGATGTATGTATGTGTGTGTATGTACTGTATGTACATGTGTGTGTGTGTGTGTGTAGATGTATGTATGTGTATGTACTGTATGTACATGTGTGTGTGTGTGTGTGTGTGTGTGTAAGTGTGTGTAGATTTACATTTTTACATTTACATTTACAACATTTAGCAGACGCTTTAATCCAAAGCGACTTACAGTACTGTGACAGTATACAGTCTAAGCAATTGAAGGTTAAGGGTCGCTAGGCTACAACTGCCTAGATGTATGTACATGAGTGTGTGTGTGTAGATTTACATTTTTATATTTACATTTGCTGCATTTAGCAGACGCTGTGTGTAAGTGTAGGTGTGTGTAAATGTATGTACAAGTGTGTGTGTGTGTGTGGTTCTATGAGATGTGTAGTTCTCAGTGTTACAGGTCATTTGTCCTTTAACGGTGACGCTAATGAATGAACCTGATCCTCCCGTCTCACTTCAGAACTTGTGAAATATTCACAGCCTATGAAATTTACATCACCGTTCGTGTAGAATCAGATCCGCTTCCAACAATAAATTCTCTCTTCATGACATCATCACATTACTGAAACATTTCATCTCACGCACAGCTTCACACACTCACGAAACTCACAATCAACACAGAGCAACAAGTTCAGACACACAGATAGTCTGTTTATCTCTCTATCCAAATGTACATTTCTTACAAATGTAGTTAACTACTCATGTGCAAAATACATTTAATGTTTTATTTTTACATGTTAAATTCATTAAATACACAATAACTGTGCAGTAAAATGTGCAGAATTTTTAACTGTAGAAGATTTCACATTTGCACAAAATAAAGTAAAACACACTGAAACCAAAAACAGTCATGAACTGAAGGAAAAAACTGCCAAATTAAAACACTGCCACACACACACACACACACACACACACACACACACACATGCACACACACACACACACACACACACACATGCACAAATCCTTATCTGTTTTACTGTAAGAAAAATGTCTGTAATGTACGGTGCGGCCGCGCGGCGGCGCTAAAACTTCAGTTATGAACCAGCAAAACGAATAAAAACGTGGATTTACAAAATTAGCATTTTTAATAAAATATTAAGTAAAACTAAAAATATTACTAATAACGTCTTTTAATTGTAATAAATTTGTTAATAATAGTAAAATTATATTTACCTTTTAATCTCGTTGTTTTAGTGAACTTGGTTATAGAGAAATTCAATTCTGTCTAATAAAAATTATTGTAATATTATAATATTTATGTAAAACTATAAGGATTAATGTATATATTTTTGTTTTTGTGTTTTTCAGGATAATTTGGGACATGATGGATTGACCTGTGACCCCCGGAGCACTTCTATTACAGGACTCTTTAATGACCTGTCAACACTAATGTTAGTTTATAGCAATTTAATTATGCTCAGGTTTCCTGCTCGGTCACTTCCTTCTAAATTATTCAAACCCTGAGCAATAAATCTGTCGGCCAACACAAAAAACACTCAAGAGGAGCTGGAGGGGAACAGATCGGCTACAGAGAGACGAATTCAGGAATAAATCTGAAACACATTTTCATTCAAAACAAATTTAATTTTCCATAAAGGAACAAAAAACATTTAACATAAAAATCAACAAATAAAATCTAAACGTTTCAGCTAAAAACTGTCTATAAATATTCCTCACAATCCTTTATTTATTAAAAGACAACTATTAAAAAATACATATTTAATTTATTTCAATATTATTTAAATTAATTTCATATTACAGTTAAATAAATTCATCAAGGTTCTGTTTTATATAAATAAAAAAAAAAAAAAAAAAACTCTTTTATTAAATGAAATACAATTTTTTCAAAATGATACATGAACTTTTACTAAAACATTTAATTTATATTAAAAGGTTTTTAAAGAGTTTAAATAAAATACTATTAATATTTAAGAAATAAACAGTTTATATAATTCCATTTATATTTATTTACAATAAGCTACGATATTTTAATAATATTTTTGTGACAATAATCAGGTGGAAACAAAAATTCTAACTTAATAATAATGTTCAACAATCCCAATAAAGAAAAAACTTTTATGTTACTGATCCATGTTGCTGATTTCCATTAATGTTTATTAAATGAATATATTTTATTTAGGAGGGTAAATATATTTCATTAAAAGTTTATTCACATTTTAATATAAAAGCTCTTTAGAAGCTGAATGACTGAACCTGGTCGGCCGGAGCAGAAGCTTCACTGAGAGCTGAGAGGAGTGAATGAGGGATTTTTTGGGGGGTTAATGGGAGTATTAGGGGTTTTATTATTCTCTTTATATCAGTACAGACCCCCCGTGCCACCCATTCACGGCCTCGACATGCAGAATAAAGAAGAGAGAAGGTGAAAGTGAGGATGAGTGTAATTATTATTATTTATGATCAGTCAGATTATTTTCTCTCCCTCTGCTCATAATTTACTTATTATTGTAATTATTATTATTATTATTATTATTATTATTATTATTATTATTGCTGTTGTTGTTGTTGTTGTTGTTTTGTTATTATTATTATCATTGTTTTATTATTATTATTATTATTATTATCATTATTGTTATTAATATTATTATTATTATTATTATTATTGCTGTTGTTGTTGTTGTTGTTGTTTTGTTATTATTATTATTATTGTTTTATTATTATTATTATTATTATTATCATTATTGTTATTAATATTATTATTATTACTCACTTCTAATAATAATGTAATCATTAAAATGTTTTCACTGTCCTGATTAAAATGATCAAATTAAAACTATATTCAAATCTTTAATTAAAATTTTAAAAGTAGTTAAAATGTAATAAAAATAACCTAAAACAAAAATTAACAGTGAAACTAAAACTTTATTTGCTAAGTAAAAATAAAATTGGAATTTCACACAATAAAAATAATCATTATTCTATATAATAATTTCTTTATCTTTGATTTATATAATTGATCATTTCACTATAATATTAAAACTAAAAGGTCGTATGAACTCTCAGAACTAAAGTGAAGTATTAACCACAGCTCCCCCTGGTGGAGAAACTTCCACCTGCTGTAGACGAGTGAGTAATAAACCAGTTTCATCTGGTGCTTCACATCAAAACCAAAATAATAAAGATGAATTATAATAAACTTAACTTCAGGTATCTGTGATGTTTAATAAATACGTCGAGGGGAAGCGGACGCGACTAAGATGTTGCACGATTAAATTTGGTGTCACTTCAGGAATAACGTCCATTAAAACGGCGTGTGGAGACATTTACACTAAACAGTGACATGGTGCTTCTGCTGGTGCTCAGCGCCCCTCCGAACCCCGACAGGGGGGCATGACGGATCGCACCATTACTCTGAAATGTGAGGCGTTTTCACACCCGTGTGAAGGCAGCGCGCCTCATTTTAGGGTGAGTTATTACCGCCCGCCACGCGGCCCGGTGATAAAGTGATAATCAATTTGTGTGACTGAGGCTGGAGGGAGCGGCGCTGATCCCCCTCCTGCTGCCCAAATCATCAGATGATGAAGTGATGATGAAATGATGCCACTTTAAACATGATGGATGAGCTGCGGTCGCACCATGACTTAAAAAAAAAAAAGCTTTATAACCTGAAAAGATAAATACATACGGGGCCCCGGTCGGGGGCCCGGTGTTCCTGCGTTGTATTTATGTATGTATTTATCTGGATGCCAGTCAGGCTAATAAAGAAGATGCCCTAACAGGGTTCGATTGGGGCCAGTTTTCGGCGCTGCTGGGGTGAAGGAGGGTGAAATGAAACGTCCGGGCCGGGTGAGTTATCGCCGACCGATCCCGTTTTTACCGTCCTGAAAAGTGGAAGCGTTTTTCCTTCCTGTGCCGCGGCGCGTAGCCGTAACTCACCCAGCTGAACGAGGGGCGGCCAGCGACGCCCCACCGGCACCAATCCTCACATTTTACTCTGCTGGAGATGAAAGGATTTAGAGCAGAACCAGGAGGGGAACCATCATTCTTAAAAACCAGTCATTTATGATCAGGGTCCAAAAAAATCCAAATTCATCATCTGGCACCAAGAGACGAGATATGAACACTACTGTACTGTTAATGCTCTGGACACTTGCACATCAATTTATGTAATGGCATACACAGGATTTTCACATTCACTTCCATTTCTTATTTATATATTTTTCTATTTTCTATAGTTTTTATATTGCACAAAACTGCACCTTCTTAAACCCACAATGTGAATTGCACATGCTGATGTTTACAATGTTTACAGGTATGAGTGTGTGTGTTAGAGAGAGTGAGCTGTGTGAATAAGATTGTCTGTATTGTATTTCTCGTGCACTGCGAGCATCTGTGTAACCACAAACAAATTCCTTGTATGTGTGAGCAAACCTGACCAATAAAGCCTGATTCTGATTCTGATCAGATTGTTTGGCAAACAAAAACAAATAAGAATAAACGAGACAAATGAGACAAACAAGCACCAGACCTCTGACTGATCTTGAGAGATTCTGGACTTGTTAATGTTATGAGGTATTGTAGGAGAAGACTCAGTGCTGCTGTTACGCTGCTGTGTTTACATTTACATTTTCAGCGGACGCTTTTATCCAAAGTGACTTACAGTACTGTGACAGTATACGGTCTAAGCAATTGAAGGTTAAGGGCCTTGTTCAAGGGCCCAACAGTGGTAACCTAGCAGTGGTGGGGCTTGAACCAGCAACCTTCTAATAACTAGTCCAGTACCTTATCCAGTAAACTACCCCTAGGCACCAAAAACAGTGTTCCATTATTTTCATTTTCATTTAATTTTATTTTCCTCAACCTCTTTATCCTGGTCAGGGTTGCAGTGGATCCAGTTTCATCAGGTAACACTGGGCTGGTGTAACTGCTGTGTCTCCCGAGCACCCGGTAACAAACATTATAATAATCTTCACCAGCGGCACCAACAATTCTACTGTGTTTAGTTCTGATGCAGATTTAAAAGATTTTATTTCTACAAAGTAAAAATTCTGTCAATCAAACATCAAAATATTTCAATAAATAAAAGGTTTATTAAAATTTTTGTTTATGATGAAATTAAGTGTAATAAATCTGGACGTGTTTAAATGAAGCTGCACAGATCAGATCTGCTTACTCATTCACTCACTCACATTTATAGTCACAAAAACTCTGATTTAATTCTTTTAAAATAGAATAAAACGTTTATTTGATTATATATTTTTATTATTTGACTCTATAATTTTATTATTTATTATAAATTCGTCTGCACGTGTTCAGTAGAGTGAAATTATTTCTCTGTGTATCTCGGCTCATTTGGAAGTCGGGGTCAGAGCGCAGGGTCAGTCATTGGACGGGCCTTGCTCAAGGGCCCAACAGTGGCTGAATGGCAGAGCTGGGATTTGAACTCATTACCTTTCAATTGATAGTCCAAAGCTCCACCCACTACACTCCCACAGTATAAAGATTTATAATATTAATATATAATAGATTTTTATTGTGTTCATGATGCCGGTTATAATTTTTCTCTCGGTTTAGAATCTTCTGGCTCGTTGCCAGAGATTATCAGCGTGAACAGGAAGTTGAATGTGGGAGTTTGGATCAGAACTATGGGGACTCGGCCCGACTGTAGCTGAAGCTCATCAATAAAACGATTGTTAACGTCATAACACGGCGTCTGGGGCGGCGTCTGATCCGGAGATGGTTTTTCTCTCCGGTGAGCGCGGCAGTTCCAGCTCGACTCTCACACTTTAATGGATTCCGTACAAATAATATTCGGCCGTAATGGAAAAGGTTGCGGCGGCCGAAGACAGATGAAGTCATAAACAGCCATAATTGAGAATCAAAGAGCGATAAATTTTAAACTGCGATCCGTTTTCTCTGGCGCTCTCTCTCCGCTTAGATGATGATCTATGTGGGGCGGCCGCTGGAAAATGGAGGGAGATTACGGCTGGAAATTATAACAATAAATTTTCTAAACATACACCTTGATTATGGTTCGATTTTTCGGAGGGTGAGAGTTAAAGGCGGAGGAGGACGGGGGGGGGGGGGGGGGGACGTGTGGGGGGGGGGGTCTGGATGAAAGCTGAAAGCTTGTCGGCTAAATGGCGCTATAAAATAGCTTTTCAGTGCTATTTGCCTGGAGGTGTCATTTCGGCGTGCGCCCCTTAAATGGAGGGAAATGAATTGTGTAATTTATGGTGGAGTCGGATTAGATCAGCGTATCCCATCAGCCAGACGCCGATCCATCAGATTCTGTCTCAACAGCTCACAGGAAGCACATAAAGCCGAGCGGCTAACGGCCCCCGATCTACCAGATTAATGGACTCGCCCCCGTCCCGCGGGAAAAATTAAGCAAATCGCCTCTCTGTGGCCCTCGGTGGAGTTCGGACCCCCGGTTCCATTCCTCTGATTTAAAATCCATCCGGAATTAAATCAGGAACAAATTAATAACAGATTATTACAGATTAGAACAGATTATAACAAAACTGATTATCACAGATTAAAACAGATTATAAAAGAATTATTACAGATTACAAGTCAAATCAGATTAAAACAAATTTAAAAAGATTATAACAAATTAAAACAGAAAAATTAAGCAAATCGCCTCTCTGTGGCCCTCACTAGATCTCGGACCCCCAGTTCCATTCCTATGATTTAAAATCCAGCCGGAATTAAATCAGGAACAAATGAATAACAGATTATAACAGATTCTACTAGATTTAAAAGGTTCTAACAGATTAAAACAGATTTTAACAGATCATAACAGATACAAACACATTTATAACACATTATGACATAATTATTACAGATTAAAACAGAAATATTAAGCAAATCGCCTCTCTGTGGCCCTCACTAGATCTCGGACCCCCGGTTCCATTCCTCTGATTTAAAGTCCAGCCGGAAATAAATTAGGAACAAATTATAACTGATGAACAAATGAAAACAAATTCTACTAGATTAAAAAGGTTCTAACAGATTTATTACAGATTAAAACAGATTGTAGCAAATTATAACAGATTTATAACAAAATTATTACAGATTAATAACAGATTTTAACAGATTTTACTAGATTATAACAAATTTAAACAGAACTATAACAGATTATAACAGTTTTATATCAGATTATTTGCTGATTGTTGTGATTCTTATTAAATCTGACTCTGTAGATGATCTCAGATCAGTTTCCTCTGGATGAGGTGAGGATGATGATGGACGTTCAGCTGAAACGTGGCCGCTGAGACTTATTAAACTCACTGATTAAATAAATCAGACGTTTACAGTAAAGAGGCGACACTAAATTTAGGAGAGTAACAAACAGAAGCAGTTATTAATTTATTAAACATTTAAATCACTGATTATTAAAATCCACCGGAGACAGCGGAGCACTTTCAGCAACAGACTCATCCAGCTCCGCTGTAACAAGAAACAGTACAGGAGATGGTTTATACCTGCAGCGATCTCGCTGTATAATTCTTCACTGGTTCGGGACATCATCGAACACTAAACTACTATCAGGACAGACTCATGGAGAATGTTCTAGCACTCTGTTCATAAAGACTAAATACTATACTACATATCTGTTATTATTTAACACTTACAACAGCTTAGTATATCACATATTACATATCTCATCTACAATTTTAATTCTAGAAGACTTCTTAAGTTTTTTATATGACACTACGTTTTTTTATTTTATTTTATTCTATTTATTCAATTACATAGTGTGTACAACATTACTTGTGTACTTTAATTCTTTGTACTTTAATACTTTTTGCTTTAATGTACCTGGAGCTGCTGTAATAACTGACTTTCTCTATGGGATTAATAAAGTTATCTATCTATCTATCTATCTATCTATCTATCTATCTATCTATCTATCTATCTATCTATCTATCTATCATCCATCATCTATCTATCTATCTATCTATCTATCTATCTATCTATCTATCTATCTATCTATCTATCTATCTATCTATCTATCTATCTATCTATCTATCTATCTATCTATCTATCTATCATCTATCTATCCTGATCAGGGTCACAGTGGGCACTGCCAGCCAATTCACTTTCTGCATGTGTTGGTAGGTGGAGAGAAGCAGCTCCCATCTCACACTAACAGGACGTGTTTAGAGCAGCAGGTTCAGTTTGTGCTGATAATTAATACTACAATATATCAGGATACTATGATAAAAAAATTAAAAACCTTCTCCTCGGCTAAATGTAATTAATTTATTAAATCAAAATCAAATAAAGAAAATCAAAACATTAATTAATGTTTATTATTTTTAAATACACAAAAACACACACACACACACACACACACACACACACACGTCGTTTGTTACAGAATCGTTCCCGGTGTTGAAATTAGACCTAAAGATCCTGGTGTTTATTACACATTATGCTCAGCTCCGGCCTCCTAATAGGCTTCAGGTGTATTAGCCACGCCCATCACATACAGGTGTTTACTATGTTTATACATTATATATACATTATATATGAACTCTGTGGTAACAGTTTGGGGAATGCCTCTTCTGTATGCCTGCACCACTGTGCATATGAAGACAGAGTTTGATGGTGTTTAGGAGCTCCAGAACTCCAGAAACCCACATGGACACATGAAGAACATACCAAAGTTCTCAGCAGTAACAGAAGACGATGATCAGGATCTCTGTTGTTATAAAACACAAACTCACTTTATATTTCTCACTACAGTAACTGAGCTGGTGTCCCTAAAGCCACTCCCGCTCCCCCCACAGGCCTCGTTGGTCAGTAAATGAGGCGCGCAGTGTGACCTCTGACCTCTCTGTCCCGGTATTGATCCGTACAGCTGGGCCGCTGCAGGGGAAGAATTTAAGCGTGACACACAGCGGGCGTGGCCGGACCGGAACATTAACAACCTTTATTTACTTTTATGACAGAGATAAAGAGGGGGGTGTACGGCCGGCGGGGTGGAGGTGGGGTGGGGTGTGCAGGGACTCGTTATTACCTCATTAACATGACGAAATGCTCATGCACTTTTTTAACACTTACTACTGAGCTCCAAACTTTCAAGCCAAAACAGTAGCAGAAATCAGTGACGTGTTAAAGCTGTTAAACACGCAACATTCACACGCGTGTCTGTTTGAGTTTGTTACTGGTCTGGGGTGCGTTTCCCAAAACACTCGTAACGCTAAATACTTTGTAACCTCGGTGTTTCCTGAAACCATTCGTAACTAATTAATTAATCAATTAATCAATCAATCAATTTATATATACAGTCATGTGAAAAAGTTAGGACACCCTCACATTTATTACTACTTAAAATGTGTAAAATTAGAATCAGGTCACCACATCAGCTGTAATGATTAGAGCATCGTTAGAGGACACTGGAGTTTTATTTAAACCTCAGACATTAGTTTGGTTTGCTCTTGATTGTTGCAGTGAGTGGTATCATCATGGTGAGATCTAAAGAGCTTTCTGAGGCCTTCAGAAAGAAGCTTGTAGATGCATATGAGTCTGGGAAGGGATTTAAAAAGATCTCAAAACAATTAGAAATCAGCCGTTTCACTGTCCAGAAAATCATTTACAAGTGGAGAACATGTAAAACAACTTCCAACATGGTCGGGTCAGGCCGTCCTAACAAGTTCAGCCCAAGAGCAGAGCGCAAGATATGTAAAGAAGTCTCCAATAATCCTACAATGTCATCACGGGACCTACAGGAGCTCCTGCCACAGTTGATGTCAAGGTTCATGCATCTACCATCAGAAAGAGACGCACAAGTTTGATTTTCATGGGCGGTGAGCAAGGAGGAAACACTTGCTGTCAAAAAAACATCAGGAGACTAAAGTTTACCAGAGAAACACCAAGACATAGACCAGGACTTCTGGAACAATGTGCTCTGGACAGATGAATCCAAAGCTGAATTATTTGGGCACAGTAACAGAAGACATGTTTGGCACAAACCAAACACAGCATTTGAGCAGAAGAACCTCATACCAACTGTGAAGCATGGAGGTGGAAATGTCATGGTTTGGGGCTGCTATTTCCTCACAATAAATTTTCATTTTTGTTTATTACATTTTACAGCTTGTGTTTAAAAGTAATTTTTTTCAGTTTTATTAGTTTAGTTCTATAAGCTCCATCTCTTAGTACTGTTCAAATGTTCATGTTTAAATACTGTATGTTCAAAAAGACAAAAGTTCTCATGAGGTGTCCTAACATTTTCACATGACTGTATATATATATATATATATAGTATAGGCCCAGGACTGCTGCAAGTGAAGATTGCACAGGGGATGTAGGATGAGGTGGGGTAGATGGGTAGATGGGTAGATTGGAACTTTAAACATACATCTACTCCTCCAGATATCCCTTCAGTCACTGTTGAGCCTAGTATTCTCAGTGTTGCTTCCTCTTCCACTGTAAGACCTGTTGCAGATAACTCACCTCCACCTGTCTTAGGCCCTTAACCCTAACCCTAACTCTAACCCTAACCTTGGTTCTAACCCTAACTTTAACCCTAACCCTAACCTCCACCTGTTTTAGGCCCTAACTCTAACCCTAACTCTAAACCTAACCCTAGCCCTAGCCCTCTCTTTCCTAAATTGTGCCCCGTTTGTGCTGTAGACTCACCATCCTTCTGGATTGATGCATGAAAGGTTAATTGTGCACCAATTTATAAATAGCAATTACAAATGTAATGTTTTTTTCAGTGATACTTTTGGTTCTTCAGATAAATCAGAATTATTTTCCAACAGGATGTTTTCATGTGACACTAAATACAATCTTACAGAAATAAACATAAACCTTCAGATGAAATTTAGCATCTGAGCATCAGAACGTGATGCTAGCATTAGCAGATTAGCAGGTAGACTTCCCGCTGTAGGGAATGATGAAGTGGTGAATGCTGAGCGGCGGTCAGTAGTGCGCTCAGCCGTAGGGACCCTAGCGAGTGTCCTCTAAACGACATTGACGTGTAAACCGCGTCTCTCTGGGGTTTTAAAAGGCCGATCATTGATAATGGGCTAATCACTGCGCTTTGATTGGCTGTAATCGAGCCGGTCGTCCATCAGCCAATCAATATCTTTAACAGGACAATCAGGGCGGGTCATGGACGGCCATAATGAGCTCGTTACAAATTAAATGTCCTGCTCGAGTTTAGTGTCATTACCGTGGTGACCTTCAGGTCTGTAAAGCCTCACCGGGGACGGACCGCACATCGAACCCACTGTCCTGCAGTGCATTATGGGTAATACACACAAACCCACGCTGTCCCACAGTGCATTATGGGTAATACACACGAACCCAGAGGAATAAAACAGCGTGATGAACTCAGACGTGAAGGAATCGTACCAGGACAGGAGTGGAGGATTCTGGGATATTTTATTAATGTTGTTATTTATTAATGTGATAATACGACTGATACGGTGATGGAGGTGGTGCTGGACCCACCATGACCCTGACCGTGCTGAAGCTCTTTGTAGAGTTGATGAAAGGCTCTGTGTGAGTTTAGGATCTTATTGTGAACGATTAATTCTGTTCTAATTAAAGGCGTCTAATAATTATGATTAGTAATAATTAACCCTAACGACCCGATCGCTTCTGATTAGTTTAATGAAATGATCACCTGACCACTGCACGGTTAATCACTTGATGTTATGCACCCGTTAATAAAAGGTGAAGCAGTAACAGAGTGTCCACATACTTCTGAACATGCTAAAGCGCAGTATAATGAGTGTTGTTGAGCTGAATGTACGTTAGTGTTGAACACTGATCCGTTTCACCGCCTCTCACCTGCACCCCTCTTACCCCCCCCATCCCCACCACCACCACCACACCCCTCCATCTACACCGGGGTCTTTTATCACAATTTTCCAGCAGACGTCAGAAACTCACAAGGTATCAAAACAAAAATCTATAAATAATACGAGAGCGATTACGTCCAGCGTCTCCGGCCTCTTCTCCTCAGCTGAGGCTCGTTACGACTGATGGATGTAAAGCTGTGAGGGTCTAAACCGCCACGTCTAACCAACCTGCAGATACACCATCATTCTCTAATCAAAGCAGCTGCACCGCCGCGCCCCGCCCACGCCCCGCCCGCTCATACCCTGCGCCCCACACCGCCGCGCCCCGCCCGCTCATACCCTGCGCCCCACACCGCCGCGCCCCGCCCGCTCATACCCTGCGCCCCACACCGCCGCGCCCCGCCCGCTCATACTCTGCGCCCCACACCGCCGTGCCCAGCCCACGCCCCGCCCGCTCATACCCTGCGCCCCACACCGCCGCGCCCTGATCGCGCCCCACCCGCTCATACCCTGCGCCCCACACCGCCGCGCCCCACCCGCTCATACCCTGCGCCCCACACCGCCGCGCCCTGCCCAGCACGCGCCCCGCCCGCTCATACCCTGCGCCCCACACCGCCGCGCCCTGCCCGCGCCCCACCCGCTCATACCCTGCGCCCCACACCGCCGCGCCCTGCCCAGCACGCGCCCCACCCGCTCATACCCTGCGCCCCACACCGCCGCGCCCCACCCGCTCATACCCTGCGCCCCACACCGCCGCGCCCTGCCCAGCACGCGCCCCGCCCGCTCATACCCTGCGCCCCACACCGCCGCGCCCTGCCCGCGCCCCACCCGCTCATACCCTGCGCCCCACACCGCCGCGCCCTGCCCAGCACGCGCCCCACCCGCTCATACCCTGCGCCCCACACCGCCGCGCCCCACCCGCTCATACCCTGCGCCCCACACCGCCGCGCCCTGCCCAGCACGCGCCCCGCCCGCTCATACCCTGCGCCCCACACCGCCGCGCCCTGCCCAGCACGCGCCCCACCCGCTCATACCCTGCGCCCCACACCGCCGCGCCCCACCCGCTCATACCCTGCGCCCCACACCGCCGCGCCCTGCCCAGCACGCGCCCCGCCCGCTCATACCCTGCGCCCCACACCGCCGCGCCCTGCCCAGCACGCGCCCCGCCCGCTCATACCCTGCGCCCCACACCGCCGCGCCCTGCCCGCGCCCCACCCGCTCATACCCTGCGCCCCACACCGCCGCGCCCTGCCCAGCACGCGCCCCGCCCGCTCATACCCTGCGCCCCACACCGCCGCGCCCTGCCCGCGCCCCACCCGCTCATACCCTGCGCCCCACACCGCCGCGCCCTGCCCAGCACGCGCCCCACCCGCTCATACCCTGCGCCCCACACCGCCGCGCCCCACCCGCTCATACCCTGCGCCCCACACCGCCGCGCCCTGCCCAGCACGCGCCCCGCCCGCTCATACCCTGCGCCCCACACCGCCGCGCCCTGCCCGCGCCCCACCCGCTCATACCCTGCGCCCCACACCGCCGCGCCCTGCCCAGCACGCGCCCCACCCGCTCATACCCTGCGCCCCTCACAGCCGTGCCCAACCCGCGCCCCGCCCGCTCATACCCTGCGCCCCACACCGCCGTGCCCAGCCCACGCCCCGCCCGCTCATACCCTGCGCCCCACACCGCCGCGCCCCGCCCGCTCATACCCTGCGCCCCACACCGCCGCGCCCTGCCCAGCACGCGCCCCGCCCGCTCGTACTCTGCGCCCCACACCGCCGCGCCCTGCCCGCGCCCCACCCACTCATACCCTGCGCCCCACACCGCCGCGCCCCGCCCGCTCATACCCTGCGCCCCACACCGCCGCGCCCCGCCCGCTCATACCCTGCGCCCCACACCGCCGCGCCCCGCCCGCTCATACCCTGCGCCCCACACCGCCGCGCCCCGCCCGCTCATACTCTGCGCCCCACACCGCCGTGCCCAGCCCACGCCCCGCCCGCTCATACCCTGCGCCCCACACCGCCGCGCCCTGCTCGCGCCCCACCCGCTCATACCCTGCGCCCCACACCGCCGCGCCCCACCCGCTCATACCCTGCGCCCCACACCGCCGCGCCCTGCCCAGCACGCGCCCCGCCCGCTCATACCCTGCGCCCCACACCGCCGCGCCCCGCCCGCTCATACCCTGCGCCCCACACCGCCGCGCCCTGCCCAGCACGCGCCCCGCCCGCTCGTACTCTGCGCCCCACACCGCCGCGCCCAGCCCACGCCCCGCTCGCTCATACCCTGCGCCCCACACCGCCGCGCCCTGCCCGCGCCCCACCCACTCATACCCTGCGCCCCACACCGCCGCGCCCTGCCCGCGCCCCGCCCGCGCCGTGCCCGCTCATACCCTGCGCCCCACATTGCCGCTCCCCGCCCGCTCATACCCTGCGCTTTACACCGCCGCGCCCAACCTGCGCCACGCCCGCTCATACCCTGCGCCACACACCGCCGCGCCCAGCCAGCGCCCCACGCCGTCGCGCCCGCCCGCCCGCCATCCGTCATCTCCAACACACACTCTAATCAGGGGGGCCAGTGATAGCTCAGTGGTTAAGGTACTGGACTAGTAAACAGAAGGTTGCCGGTTCAAGCCCCGCCACCACCAAGTTGCCACTGTTGGGTCCCTGAGCAAGGCCCTTAACCCTCAATTGCTCATCGTGTTCCGCTCATTGTGTAAGTCGCTTTGGATAAAAGCGTCTGATAAATGCTGAAAATGTAAATGTAAATGTAAATGTAAATGTAAATGTAAATGTAAATGTAAATGTAAATGTAATCAATAACTATAACCACCATCACCCCCCACCACAAACAAATAATCTACCACCGACACCCCCCTCCAACCACCATCACCCCCCACCACAAACAAATAATCTACCACCAACACCCCCCCACCACCAACCACCACCACCAACAAATAATCTACCACCAACACCCCCCCTCCAACCACCATCACCCCCACCACCAACAAATAATCTACCACCAACACCCCCCACCACCAACCACCATCACCCCCCCACCACAAACAAATAATCTACCACCAACACCCCCCCTCCAACCACCATCACCCCCACCACCAACCACCACCACCACAAACAAATAATCTACCACCATCACCCCCCACCACAAACAAATAATCTACCACCATCACCCCCATCCCCCTCCAACCACCACTAATAAATAATCTACCACCAACACCCCCTCCAACCACCATCACCCCCCACCACCACAAACAAATAATCTACCACCAACACCCCCCACTACATACCACCACCACAAACAAATAATCTACCACCAACACCACCCCACCACCAACCACCACCACAAACAAATAATCTACCACCATCACCCCCACCCCCCTCCAACCACCACTAATAAATAATCTACCACCAACACCCCCTCCAACCACCATCACCCCCCACCACCACAAACAAATAATCTACCACCAACACCCCCCACTACATACCACCACCACAAACAAATAATCTACCACCAACACCACCCCACCACCAACCACCACCACAAACAAATAATCTACCACCAACACCCCCCCTCCAACCACCATCACCCCCACCACCAACCACCACCACCACAAACAAATAATCTACCACCATCACCCCCCCAACCACCATCACCCCCCACCACAAACAAATAATCTACCACCATCACCCCCCCACCCCCCTTCAACCACCACTAATAAATAATCTACCACCAACACCCCCTCCAACCACCATCACCCCCCACCACCACTAATAAATAATCTACCACCAACACCCCCTCCAACCACCATCACCCCCCACCACCACTAATAAATAATCCACCACCAACACCCCCCTCCATCCACCATCACCCCCCACCACCACTAATAAATAATCCACCACCAACACCCCCCTCCATCCACCATCACCACCACCATCACCCCCCCACCACCACAATTAAATAATCCACCACCATCACCCCCCCTCCAACCACCATCACCCCCACCACCACAAATAAATAATCTACCACCAACACCCCCCTCCAACCACCATCACCCCCCACCACCACTAATAAATAATCCACCACCAACACCCCCCTCCATCCACCATCACCACCACCATCACCCCCCCACCACCACAAATAAATAATCCACCACCAACACCCCCCTCCATCCACCATCACCACCACCATCACCCCCCCACCACCACAAATAAATAATCCACCACCATCACCCCCCCTCCAACCACCACAAACAAATAATCTACCACCAACACCCCCCCTCCAACCACCACAAACAAATAATCTACCACCAACACCCCCCACCACCAACCACCACCACCACAAACAAGTAATCTACCACCAACACCCCCCCACCACAAACAAATAATCTACCACCACTCCATCCAGGTTCCATCCAACACCATAATGGTTCTTCAGTTCTATGGATGAACTATTGTAGGTTCTATAAAGAACCTTCTGAGCTTCTGCTTGAATTTAGTGTTAAACTAGGAACCTTAAAAGTACCTGTACAGCCATAATTCCTGAGGGGACGTTTATATGTTCTGTAGTTTATATGCTCTGTGGTTTGTATGTTCTGTAGTTTGTATGTTCTGTAGTTTGTATGTTCTGTGGTTTATATGTTCTGTAGTTTGTATGTTCTGTAGTTTGTATGCTCTGTGGTTTGTATGTTCTGTAGTTTGTATGTTCTGTAGTTTGTATGCTCTGTGGTTTGTATGTTCTGTGGTTTGTATGTTCTGTAGTTTGTATGTTCTGTAGTTTGTATGTTCTGTAGTTTATATGTTCTGTAGTTTGTATGTTCTGTAGTTTGTATGCTCTGTGGTTTGTATGTTCTGTGGTTTGTATGTTCTGTAGTTTGTATGTTCTGTAGTTTGTATGTTCTGTAGTTTATATGTTCTGTAGTTTGTATGTTCTGTAGTTTGTATGCTCTGTGGTTTGTATGTTCTGTAGTTTGTATGTTCTGTAGTTTGTATGCTCTGTGGTTTGTATGTTCTGTGGTTTGTATGTTCTGTAGTTTGTATGTTCTGTAGTTTGTATGTTCTGTAGTTTGTATGCTCTGTGGTTTGTATGTTCTGTAGTTTGTATGCTCTGTAGTTTGTATGTTCTGTGGTTTGTATGTTCTGTAGTTTGTATGCTCTGTGGTTTGTATGTTCTGTAGTTTATATGTTTTGTAGTTTGTATGTTCTGTGGTTTGTATGTTCTGTGGTTTGTATGTTCTGTAGTTTGTATGCTCTGTGGTTTGTATGTTCTGTAGTTTATATGTTTTGTAGTTTGTATGTTCTGTGGTTTGTATGTTCTGTAGTTTGTATGTTCTGTAGTTTATATGTTCTGTAGTTTGTATGTTCTGTGGTTTGTATGTTCTGTAGTTTGTATGCTCTGTGGTTTGTATGTTCTGTAGTTTATATGTTTTGTAGTTTGTATGTTCTGTGGTTTGTATGTTCTGTAGTTTGTATGTTCTGTAGTTTATATGTTCTGTAGTTTGTATGTTCTGTAGTTTATATGTTCTGTAGTTTGTATGTTCTGTGGTTTGTATGTTCTGTAGTTTGTATGTTCTGTGGTTTGTATGTTCTGTAGTTTGTATGTTCTGTAGTTTGTATGTTCTGTAGTTTATATGTTCTGTAGTTTGTATGTTCTGTGGTTTGTATGTTCTGTAGTTTGTATGTTCTGTAGTTTGTATGCTCTGTGGTTTGTATGTTCTGTAGTTTATATGTTTTGTAGTTTGTATGTTCTGTGGTTTGTATGTTCTGTAGTTTGTGTGTTCTGTAGTTTGTGTGTTCTGTAGTTTTTGTGTTCTGTAGTTTGTATGTTCTGTAGTTTGTGTGTTCTGTAGTTTGTATGTTCTGCAGTTTGTATGTTCTGTAGTTTGTATTTTCTGTAATTTGTATTTTCTGTAGTTTGTATGTTCTGTAGTTTATGTGTTCTGTAGTTTGTATGTTCTGTAGTTTGTGTGTTCTGTAGTTTGTGTGTTCTGTGGTATGTGTTCTGTAGTTTGTATGTTCTGTAGTTTGTGTGTTCTGTAGTTTGTGTGTTCTGTAGTTTGAATGTTATGTAGTTTGTGTGTTCTGTAGTTTGTGTGTTCTGTAGTTTGAATGTTATGTAGTTTGTATGTTCTGTAGTTCGTATGTTCTGTAGTTTGTATGTTCTGTAGTTTGTGTGTTCTGTAGTTTGTATGTTCTGTGGTATGTGTTCTGTAGTTTGTATGTTCTGTAGTTTGTATGTTCTGTAGTTCATATGTTCTGTAGTTTGTATGTTCTGTAGTTTGTGTGTTCTGTAGCTTGTATGTTCTGTAGTTTGTATGTTCTGTGGTATGTGTTCTGTAGTTTGTATGTTCTGTGGTATGTGTTCTGTAGTTTGTATGTTCTGTAGTTTGTGTGTTCTGTTGTTTGAATGTTCTGTAGTTCGCATGTTCTGTAGTTTGTATGTTCTGTAGTTTGTGTGTTCTGTAGCTTGTATGTTCTGTAGTTTGTATGTTCTGTGGTATGTGTTCTGTAGTTTGTATGTTCTGTAGTTCGTATGTTCTGTAGTTTGTATGTTCTGTGGTTTGTGTGTTTTGTAGTTTGTGTGTTCTGTAGTTTGTATGTTCTGTGGTATGTGTTCTGTAGTTTGTATGTTCTGTAGTTCGTATGTTCTGTAGTTTGTATGTTCTGTGGTTTGTGTGTTTTGTAGTTTGTGTGTTCTGTAGTTTGTATGTTCTGTAGTTTGTATGTTTTGTGGTTTGTATGTTCTGTAGTTTGTATGTTCTGTAGTCTATGTGTTCTGTGGTTTGTATGTTCTGTAGTTTGTGTGTTCTGTGGTTTGTATGTTCTGTATTTTGTGTTTTCTGTAGATTGTATGTTCTGTAGTTTGTATGTTTTATAGTTTGTATGTTCTGTAGTTTGTGTGTTCTGTAGTTTGAATGTTCTGTGGTTTGTATGTTCTGTAGTTTGTATGTTCTGTAGTCTGTGTGTTCTGTAGTTTGAATGTTCTGTAGTTTGTGTGTTCTGTAGTTCGTATGTTCTGTAGGTTGTATGTTCTGTGGTTTATGGGTTCTGTAGTTTGTAATTAGAAACATGTTTAGAATTTGATCTCTGTAACACATCATATTTAATTTCATCAATTTTCTCTGTTTTTTAATGCAGGATTGTAAATTATTTAGATGTTTTACCATCTACTGTACATGATGTTGTAAAAAGATTCAGGGAACCTAGAGAAGCTCTCTGAGTTCAATAAGAGACATATCTGTCTCCTGTTAAAAATGTTTGGTGCATCATGAAGAGGAAAATCAGAAGACGACTACCGACTGTTAAACAGGCCCCTGTCCCAACTTTTTTGGAGTCTGTTACAGCATCAAATTCTAAACGTGTTTCTATTTATGAACTAGAATGAAGTTGATCAGTGAAACATTATAAATTTTTATTTTACTTTTATCAGTTAAATAAAGATTAAAGAGAATTAAAACATCACACATTCTTCTTTTTACTGAGTTTTACTGAATTATTATTTTACTTTTATTTATTTATTTTATTTTTTTCTCTTGTGTTCAGAATTATTTGTTGGTTTTGAGTTTTGTTGCTCTGTTAGAATATAAATAAATATAATTGTGTTGTTGCTGTAACGAATTCTGACCAGCAGAGGGCGCGATAATATTAATATTAATTACCATCCATCAGAAAACCACATTAAATTAATTACCTTTATTTATTCACAACTACTTAATTTTAAAACTGTTTCTGTTAACATTAATATTATAATGTACATATTTTATAACTTGTCATCATATTAAACTTAAATTCTTTTTTAGTACCAGGTTTATTAATGATCTGATTCTTTATTTTCAAGTAAAAAAAACGATAAAACATTGAATGTATTATTATTATTATTATTGATATTATTATTATTGTTATTTTTATTATTATTTATATTATTATTATTATTATTATTATTATTGATATTATTAGTATTATTATTATTGATATTATTATTATCGATATTATTATTATTATTATTATTATTATTAATGTTATTCTTAATAAATTAATTAACCCAAACTCTAAACATATAATAATAATAATAAAAATAATAATAATACAGTGATTTAATTTTTAACGTTTGTTTTATTTTGTATCCTTTATTTTTTCAGAATTTAGCACCTTGTATTTTGTAACTAATTTTATTTCTGTGCTCACATGAATTTCTCTGGCTGCACAACATCAATATTTTATGTTACAGTAAAATTCATTCTTTTTTCAAAATGTAAAGTAAGTCATTAAAGTTAGTAATAAAGTAAGTAATAATTAAAGTTAATATTTTAAACATGTTTAATAAAAATAAATGAATAAGCTGTATTGCAGTAACTGTTTGGCTGTTTTGATGGTTTTTGATTTCATGTTTTAGTTTAATAAAATAAAGAATCTTTGGAATGAAGTGAAATATTAAAAGTGTTAAAATAAATAGAGATGTTTTGATCAGGTCTGTATGAGGGGTTAATTAGAGCAGAATTAGAGAAGAATGTTTGAACTGCTGTAAGGGAGCAGTGGGCTGATGGTGGAGGTGATGATGGAGATGATGGAACCTCCTTCTCTGTGTTTCTCCTCCCCTTCAGTCCGGCTTTAATTCTGCTCCTGTTCTCCGCTCCCCTCATTCCTCTCTCAGCACCTGATCATGAGCTCCAGGTTCTCCTCCAGCTGCTGAACCAGAACCAGTGACGGTACCGGTACTGGACTCTAATCTGCACCCACATTACTGAACTGAAGTGGGAGAACCTGCTCAAACATGCCGGAACCTCGAGCTTCTCCGGTAGATTCTCCGTTTTCCATCAGGAACCTGCTGAGCTCCAAACCCAAACCCACCAAACCTGGGAGACCGGACATCGGGGTCGGAGTCGGGGTCGGGGTCGGGTTGGGACTGGGTTTTGGTTTGGGGGATTTTAGTCTGGCTCGGTTGGAGCTCCTGAACCCGCACCGGTTAACGTTACCGGCTTACCTGGAGCGCGCGAGCTGGTACTCACCTCACGCGCTCAGCAGCGCATCAGCACACCTGTACCGGAGCGCAGGTAAATACTCACACACCAAAACAACATGAGGAGGGTGTGTGTTTATAATCTATTAAATCATCATTCTAATATTAATCTAATATACAATAATTCAGTATAAATGTTTATACTTTAATATAAATCATCTAAACTATTTTAACATTATAATGAGTCTTTACATTCATTTATTCTGTAATGATTGTGTTTTATATTTTATATTTCCTTTAAGTGGAATTAATCTAAACATTTAATGAAAATAAATGTTATAAAATCAAGTGTTTTACGCGCTTCCAGTTTCTCACATTAGATTAAAGTGTTTTACCATAAAGTGGAAAAAAACATGAACAAAAATGTTATTAATATCTAATATCTATTTATATTATTTATATATATTCAGACTGGTGCATGAGTGTTAAAATTATATAAAAATATGCAGTATTATATTTTTATTATTAGTAAACAGTGTGTGTGTGTGTGCGCGCTAATACAAATATATTTCAATAAAAACGAATAACAAACTAATAAATTAATTTAATAATAAAACAGAAGAAAAATGTGAATCTGATTCATTTTCATTAGTTAGTAGAAATACAGGCGACACACGGGCACGCGCAAACAAGTTTCGTTCGGCGGCGCGCGTGCACGTGACACTAAACACTAATCAAAATAAAATATCAATTTATTATAAAAACAATAAATGTAAAATTAATAATAATAATAAACATAATAACACAATTAATTGCTGCGTGCAAAAAGTTGGTTTCGCTCACACACACACATAATCTAAATATAAATAAATAACTGTAATGTAAATGATGTAAATGTAAATAAATAGTGTTAAAATCAAAGTTATAAATAAACTCTCACACGTGCTCGTGAGCCCGAATGCAGCCCGTTATATATGCTGGATGTTCGGTGGTGGTGATTTTGCTCTCCCGGTGTGTGTGCAGATAAAGGCAGCGGTAACAGCACGTGCTCAGAGCGGGACTCCCCCGAGCTCCGGTCCGATCCCGAGATTAAAGAGGAGCACGAGGAGGAGGACGAGGATGAGGAGGATGAGGGCGCGAGGAGCGGAGAGGAGCTCGCGCTGGAGGAGGAGGAGAGCGACGCGGAGGAGCGCAAGAGCGGCCCGGTAATAACGGCTGTGACGGTCACCGAGGAGGAGGACGACGAGGAGAAGAAGTCCGGTCACCGGAAGAAGAAGACCCGCACGGTGTTCTCGCGCAGCCAGGTGTTCCAGCTCGAGTCCACGTTCGACGTGAAGCGCTACCTGAGCAGCTCTGAGCGCGCGGGCCTCGCCGCCTCGCTCCGCCTCACCGAGACTCAGGTCAAGATCTGGTTCCAGAACCGCAGGAACAAGTGGAAGCGCCAGATCTCCGCCGAGCTCGAAGCCGCCAGCCTGAGTCACGCCACCCTGCACCACCACCACCATCACCAGCAGCTCCAGCAACAGCAGAGGATCGTGCGCGTCCCCGTGCTCTACCACGAGAGCGCGCCGGGTCCGGACAGCACGAGCGCACAGAGTCCCGCGAGCACCGCGGCGCTGCTGGCCTTCCCGCACGCGCTGTACTACCCGCAGCCGCACTTGCCCATGCTCAGGCGCACATAGAGCCGAACAGAGAGAGAGAGACTCGAACTCATGTACAGATACAGAGACGATTTATTATAAATAGATGCATCTATTTTTATAACACGCGCACATTTTATTCTCTGTTTTCTTCTATAATTCACTGATTATGTTTGTTTGTTTGTTTTTGTTTATTAAATTAATTTAACTGTGTAAATAATTCCAAACACACAGTAAAACAGCAATCAAATGGCTTTTATTATTATTATTAAAACCGTTATTATTATTGCAGTTATTATGTTATTGTTATTCTTCTTATTATTATATTATATTATTATTATTATATTTCTTTGTTTTTGCTTTGTTGTATCAATTTTAAAACATCTATAAAAATTCATCCACTTTCCACAGTGAAAATGTGGTGCATCATTTCCACAGTAACTAAGTGCATTTCATTAATAAATTCCACACACTTACATAAATATAAGTAATAATTACTGTTTACTCATTAACAAAATAGTGTGGATCAAATATAAAAGTCAATTTAAAGTAATTCTATTCCATTCAATGTAACAGAGTGCAAGTGAGTTTTACTACACCTACTACTCCTAATAATAATAATAATAATAATAGAAATTATAATAATAATAATCTTACATTTGTTACGCTGTTATTCTGAATGTATTTAATTTAATTTAAATATATAAGACATAAACACAAGTTTCTCTCTGTTTATTCATCGTCTTTTATACGTTTATCAGGACAATCATGTTTACTATCTGATCTACATTTCCATCTTCATTATGATAAATATATCACATATAAAACTGGAATAAATAAAAATGCATTTTTATGTTTGTCAGTTTGATGTAAATAATAAAATATAATATTTAATGACTGTGTTTGTACAGCGAGATGAAACTTTTTGATATTGTAACATTTATTCATGTTGTGAAATAAATAAATAAAAGTTTTAAAGCTCTTTATATCGGCGCGTCTTTGTTGTGGTTCAGTTAATAAGGCGCGTGCCCGTGCGCGTGCCCGTGCGCGCCCACATAAAGCCTCTCATACTGTAATACATGAACACTGACATTCATTCTTTATTAATATTATTAATATTATAGTTATTATTATTATTATTATTATAGTTATTAATATTATTATTGTTATTATTATTGTTATAGTTATTCATATTATTATTATTATTATTATTATTATTATTATTATTATTATTATTATTATTATTCTTTAAATTAATCCTTCATTATTTTTTACTCCTAACTTTAGAATCAGAATCATTTTTATTGGTCAGGTTTGCTCACACATACAAGAAATTGTGATAGCTCAGTGGTTTACTGTTTACTGGACTAGTAAACAGAAGGTTGCCGGTTCAAGCCCTGCCACCACCAAGTTGCCACTGTTGGGTCCCTGAGCAAGGCTCAATTGCTGATTGTGTTCAGCTCATTGTGTAAGTCGCTTTGGATAAAAGCGTCTACTAAATGCTGAAAATGTAAATGTTATACACACAGCTTACTCTCTAACACACACACACACACACACACACACACACACACACACACTCATACCTGTAAACATCAGCATGTGTAATTCACATTGTGGGTTAAAAGGAGCAGAGTTCTGTGCAATATAGAAACTATAGAAAAATAGAAATATGTATAGATAAGAAATGGAAGTGAATATGAAATTCCTGTGTATGCAACAAACCTTTATTACACAAACCTGCATTATTATTATTATTACTGTTAATTATTATTATAATCTTTACAAAGAAAATGAATCAGTTTTAAATCTCAGATAAATATAAAATCAGTATTTCAATGTTCAGTGTATGAAGGTTTAGGATCTCAGACTGCAGCTGTGGGAACTTGTGCTGAACTGTGTTAGACTGGATGTGATGTGCACATGTGTATACAGCAGTGAAAAGTATTTGCCCCTTTTCTGGTATTCTCATCACACTAACTGATGTTAAATCATTAAACACAACATGATCATGGATGAGTTGTTGCTGAGCCCTTGGATGATTTTCAGCAGGCCAATTTTTCCCCAGATCTTCTGAATTACTTTAGACTGTTGCATGATGTTCCTGTAGAAACTTTAAGGTGCTGCTGAGGTTACAGATGAGTGGGACATCAAACCTGCTCTGTTCATTTAAAGCCAACGGCTGATATACAGTAGGTGTTGGATAAGTTTGTTCTTCAATAAATGGACATAACTGTGTGTTGT